>NC_141293.1:13417579-13587579 GCF_037954325.1 Fistularia commersonii
GAGTTGCCTTTCTTCAGGTTTCAAACTCCCCGTATTTGCATCAGTTTGAACAGAGTCTGTCATTTTCTGGTGAAAAGTAGTTCTTGTCTTGCGTAAAAGTCCTCGATGGCTTCACGAGGGGAGCCTTTTTATCCTTTCCAGTTTGTGTGCGGCGCCTTCGGTGGAAGAGAATGTTCTTGTACCTGGCTTTTGGCCGCTGTGTACATCCCATGGTGGTCCAACTCAGACGCCACAGCCACCACCCTGCACTACTTTGTAGAAAACAAAGACTCCTACATCAGGATGCTCTTGGTGGACTGCAGCTCCACATTCAACACGGTCAAACCCCATAAACTAACAAACAAATGTCCACCCTTGGCCTGCACCCCACCCTCTGTGAATGGCTCCTGGACTTCCTTACTGGCAGACCCCAGTCTGTCAGGGTAGGTAACAGGACCTCTACAGGACCTCTACACCTTGTTCACCCATGACTGTGCCGCCTCCCATGAGGACAACGTCATCCCCAAGTTTGTAGATAACACCACAGTGATTGGACGCATCAACAGCAGGGATGAAATGGCCTTCAGGATGGTGGTGGCCTGTCTGGTGACGCGGTGTGAGGACAACAACCTCACCCTCAACACGGGCAAGAACAAGGATATGATAGTGGGCATGATGAAGGAGAGGACACCCCAAGGGCTTGAGGTTAAGAGGCTTCAAATATCTGGGTGTCCACATGAGCGAGAACCTCCCCTGGTCCCTCAACACCTCGCAGACGGTCAGGAGGGCTCAACAGCGGTTGCACTTCCTGAGGAGGCTGAGGAGGTTTGGCACGTCGCCTCAGATCCTCACCGACTTCTCCAGCTGCATCGTTGTCTTGTCACCAACACTCAGGACAGCAAACGCCTGCAGCGAGTGCAGAGAGGATCACCAAAACGCCACCGTCTTCTCTGCAGAGCATCAACCACCGCAGGAGCGCTTCCTCCATCACCAAGGACCAGGCCAAACCCCAACATGGACCGTTCACACTCCCACCCTGCGGCCGGAGGGACAGGAGTGTGAAATGTAGAACGACACGATTAAAGAACTCGCTTTAGCCGACTGCCATCAGATACTTAAACGGCTGACGCTCGTTCTTCTCCTTGCGCATGTAAAGTCCACTGCCACTCAAATTGCACTCATCCTTGCACCTGCACTTTATGAGTTGCACATCAAGATGCACCCAAACATCTTATCATTATTATTATTTATGATAATGTTTATACTCTTCTACCAGCACATAGCCCAATGCACTGTGGACAGCAAAGTAGGAATTTCACTGTACATCGTAATTTCTACACTGTAGATGTGACAATAAACACCTTGAATCTTGAACCTTCGTTGACTGATCCATCAATTCTGGACCAACAACTACAGGAACTCAGGAGAAACGTATCCTACATCACGAAACCCGAGGTCATCAGACATGTGTTGTCTGTTGTGACGCCATTCACTCGCCATTCACCCATTTATTAATTCATTTATGCATTCATCCATCCACCCAACAAATGCATATATACATATCTATTATATATTACATAGTATATGTTATTATGCATTAGACGCCACTCTTGTTCCATCCAAAAGGTCACAAATGGGAGATTGTTTCTTTATCATCCTTGTCATTATCATTGGTGATATTATTATTATTTTTATTATTATAATTATTAGCAAACGGAGTGTAAATGATGGATTTGTGGTCTGCAGCAGGGGTGGGATGGGTTGGGGAGGGAAGGTGGGGGGGGGGGGGGGGGCGTAGAAATTAAACTCTTATGTAAGAGTGACAGCGCTAACGCGGCTAAAGCGCCAATAAACATGACTGGCACGGCTAATCCCCGTCACACCGCCACACTCGCCTCAGATCCCGACCAGTTGAGAGGGGCGGAGGGGGAGCGGGAATTCAATGCGCGCACACACACACACACACACACACACACACACACACAGACGCACAGGCACACACACATGCCCTGACAGGCCTGCGTCGAGGCTCGGCTCTCGGGGCTTTCACATAAGAGCCGGCATTTTCAGATAAAACCCCACTGATGTTCTTCAACTTTCCGAGTCCCACGACACCGAGAACACGGGATTTCAGACGTTTCAGACGGTTTCAGCAGCCACTTTATTAGCGACTCCTCATCAGGCTTTCGGAAGGGCAGCGATCCTTCGTGAATTCAACACGGTGGTGGAAACGTTCCTCAGAGATCCCCAGCACCACCACCTGAACCTCTGAGCCATGGATGGAACCTGCCAGAGACCATCACCTCCAAAGTCCCACCTGTTGTGGGACTACATGTTCTACAGTGTTCTACATGTTGTGGCCTCATAGGTAGTCTCCTGTTGGAACCGGTCAGCTCCAAGGTTCCACGTGTTGCTCCTTCAGAGATGTTCTTCTGCAGCTTCGATGCTCCAGATGTCGTTCGTTCCGAGATGGTCTTCTGCGGATCTTGGTTGAAGCCAGGGTTATCGGAGTTCCTGTCCAGTTATATGGATGTAGTCTGGTCATTCTCCACTCTGGTCCACTTGATCTTCTCCCTTTTCCTGAACGTTCTCTGCAGACCCCAGAGGGCTTTTTGGTGAGGATCCCAAATGAACACTAAAATACTTACTTGTGTTAATGAGCAAATGGTTCCTTAATGTGTTGCAGCACTTCCACTTGTTTTCAATGAAAGGATACTTCTGTAGCATTTAGCAGTGCTAATGCTCTTGTAGCATTAGCATGGCCAATGTTCGGTTCTCTTGCAGGAGAAGCTTTTACCGCAGGGGGAATTGCTTCTGTGGGAGGAGCAGCATGTCCATTTGCCTTCAAGGAAAAGATGCTTCTTTAGCATTTAGCAGTGCTAATTCTGATTACGCTCCTCCAGAAGAAGCTAATCCTGTAGGAGAAGCTGCTGATGTTGGAGGAACAGTATGTCCATTTGTTTTAAATGAAAAGACGCTTTTGTAGCATTCCACAGTGCTAATGCTACAAGACCATTAGCACTGCTCATGATCCCCACCCTCCAGGCAGCTTCTCTTGTAGCTCCTCCTGCAGGAGAAACTTTTCGCTCTCTTTAGGCAGAAACTGGGGACACAAAAAAGGGGAAAAAACTACCTTATTGTCTCACCCGGAGTCGTACAACCATTAAGTAATCCTAAATTAGTATATTAAAAGCAGCGTCTGACACTTGTGTCGTCGTCCCAGTCTGGGTAAGGGGGCTTGCCCCCCCCCCACGCTCTCGTCTTGCAGCGTCCTCAAATTACAGCTGCGCCCGAGTCTCCGCCGGGAACATGTCAGCACCCCGAGTCGGACGCTTAATGATGCTAAGAGCTAGGCTACGGGTGCCGGCGCGCCTCTCGCGGCGACTCCTCCGCCGCCTCTTCGCCCTCGGAGGCCTGTCTCCATCACCGCTACCCTCCCCACCCCCCACTCCTAGCTTTAATTAATAGCTTTGTGCCTCTGTCAGATCATCTGTTTCCTCAGACTAATTGCTGGCGGAGGTATCTTCCGCTAATCCAATTTGGAGCCCGGAATAATCTCCAGGAGCGCCTCCGCCGCCATTGTGCGGCCGCGGGGAACCTGCGGCGGCTAATTGCTATTGTGTGCGGGTTTCATTCTTCCACTCCGAGGGGGTGGGGATGGAGCTTTTTTCTGGGTTAGCTATTCTCGCTTGCAGATCCGTTGCTGCTTGGATTCCTGCGCAATGTCCTCGCCTGCCTTTGCGATTTGGCAGCCGCGGCGTTTCTGTAAAGAAGCTATCAAAGTTAGCGCCGCGCGAACTTCTCCGCACTGAAATGCTAATTAGGTCGGACTATTTTGGGCTTAAAAAAAATCCCATTTTCACTCAAATTTTTTTTTTTTTTTTTTTTTACTTCCAGGAAGTGAGAGGACCTCCGTCGGTCGTCTGCTTTCATGTTCCCACGGCAACTGCTAGCGGTTTAACTTAGCTGTCAATCAAAGGCAACGCACGGCACCATAGATGTGAGAGCGCAGCAGAGCTGGGACGGCAAACGCTCTGAACGTGGAAGGGGGACGTTCTGAAATGTTCTCCGCTGACAGAACCTGAGACTTCTATCTTCTCTCTGGCTCACAGACGGCTGCAGGAATCTGTTTACGACTACATGAACGCTCATGGTGATGAAGGACATGGCTGGGTTCTCCAACCTGGGTTCTCTCCAAGCCCTCCTGACTGGGTTCTCAATGGTCTCCTGCTTGGGTTCTCTCCAGGATTTTTCTATTTTGTTTTGTTTTTTTGTGTGGGTTCTCATGTTCTCCATCCTTGGCTCTTTCTGTTTGGCTTCTCCATGTTCTCCAAGCTTGGATCTTTCTGCTTGGGTTCTCCAGGTTCTCCTGCTTGAGTTCTTGTCAGGCTCTCCTGACTGGGTTCTGAATGTTCTCCTGCCTGGGTTCTCAGCATTGTCAATCGCTAATTTAGAATGTCCCAAATTAATCATCTCAAACCTCATCTAAGGACCTTCAAGGTTGGTTTCTCTGAATCTTGAACTTCCACTTTGTTCTTCTACCTCATGCTGACCTTCAAGCACTGTGGAGTCTAACCAGCTTCAGGGCCAAAACAAGGAAGTCCCCTTTGGAGGCCGACAGGACCGATTGTCTCGGGAACATTTTAGCAGAGCCAGTGGATGGTTCGGGATTGAGACAAACATTCTGGAGCCACAGGCGCTCAGGAAGTTCTCCATGATGTTGGTACTTTTCACCACTTCTTCGGTTTGCAAACCAAGTTGGACAACGGCGGTGGCTCCCAGAAGCAGGAAGCAGCTGCTGTGGTCGGGCGGTTTTGATCCGATTGAGCGCAATTTAGTAAAATAACATGCAGATAAGGACGTGTTTGCTAACCAGATAAGCGGTGTCGGGGTTTATTGCCCCCCCAAAGTAATGAGGTTCACAGCGGAACACCTGAGGGCACTTCCTGTTTCATAGCATCCATGGCGCTCCTTATTTATTTATCCTTTTAATATTGTGTAAAATATCAGATAATTGGATTCCGATGTTTTGGGGGGCGTCAGGAGGGGGGGGGGGATGAAGATGGCGTGGGGGGGGGGGGGGTTCACTGTGGGGTCCTTTCAAAATATAAGCTCTATCTGGCTCCATTCTGGCTGCGCTAGCTGCCATTGGAGATTTAGCTTGAAATCCTGACTTAAGCCAGACGTTTCCAACAGGATCTGTGAGATCAGCTTCTTAGATATCTAGCGACTGATTATTGATTTTAGCTTGCAATCCCATCATAAGCCTGATTTTTCCAACAGGATCTGTGGGATTAGCTGACTAGTTAACCAGATACGGCTTACTGATTTTAGCTTGCAATCCCAACTTCAGCCTGACCTTTCCAACAGGATTTTTGGATTAGCTCACTAATCAACTAGTTTTCTGGTTCTTGTTTTCAAAATCTTCTTGTCGTGGCAACTGGACTTGAATTTCTTCACTTGAAGACGTTTCACCCCTCGTTCGAGATGCTTCTTCAGTTCTAATGACCTGTTGGGAGTTTCCAAATAAAACTGCCAGTGTTTTGGGCAGGTCTTCAGAGTGATGGCCTTTGTCCTTAAGGTGTACAAGTTTGGTCTCTCATGTAGACGTCATCACAATCCTCACAAAAGTCAACAATACGGCTTGTTTAATGGCTGCCAGGCTCTTGTGCACGCGCTTTTTCGGATTGGGCCCTAGAGGAGGCCGTGCTGGCCAATCAGAAACGTGCAGACGCGTGAATAATCCCATGCGGCATGACAAAAACCCAGGATGTTGGTTTGTTTAAGATGGCATCTGGTCAGGCGTCGCCGGAGACAAAAAAAAAAACAAAACACCTGACTCTGAGAAAATGTAATGGATTCATCCATCGCTGGAAATTTAGAAGGAATACAAATCTCTCCGCTCGGCACCGCGTCACTATTAATCACACGCCGGCGACGTCTCCATACATCAGCTGCGACCGGGAGGGCCTCGCCGCACCGCCACGGGGCCGCCACTGGGGGGCAGTGTGCAGCTGCGGGTCCCGGCGGCGGCCGGCGTGTCCCGGAATTAATTAATCTTTGTTTTTTTTTTCTTTCTTTTATTACATTGTTTGAACGGTCATTGGGTGAGGGGATAGCAAGCTGCAGCCAAAACTGGACAAATGTTTAATTTACCAAAGTGACTGTTTGGAAAACTTGTTGGTTCCCCCTCGACGGGGCGGCGGCAGGAAATTCAATATGTGCTGCATCTAAAGAGGCCTGCAACACACACATATATACACGCACACACACACACACACACACACACACATCTCCTTTGTGTTTTTCTATGATATTGCATCACGTCTGACTCGTGCCCCGAGCGGCCCCTGCAGCCTCTTCACCCGCAGCCTCGCCGGCGTTTAGCTCTCTTTGTGATTTTTCTTTCTTCCTGCCGATCAGAACCGCCGCCGTTCGCGCAATTAGACGGATTAACTCGCCCGTCTTGATTGCAACAACAAGAGTGAGAGCATGTTTTTTTTTTTTTTTTCATTTTCAGTAAATCAGAGAGCCGAACCTGAGTGGAGCGGAAGGAACCGCGGGGAGTGACCTCTCGTCTTTCGGGACAGTAGCGAAGGTCGAATGCTCCCTTTTGTTCTTCCCTTTCCTTGCTTCCTTCCTTCCTTCCTTTCTTCCTGCAGACAAAGGGACCCCAAGCTGTGCAGGAAGACTCGTGAGAATCACGACGGTTGCGATGACAGCTTGTTGCCTTCCTTATATTATGTTGCTTCCCCTCTGGTGGTCTCACCCCGGCTTCGAACCTCTTAGTCGCATCTCAACCATTTTAACCCTTTTACCAATGGATTTTTTGTCTTCTTCTTCTTCTCTGGAGCCGATGACGTTGGGTTCTCTGTTCCCCAATACAGCTTCGGCTTCTGATGGGCATCAAGGTGGCAGGCGTGGCCGGGTGGGAGATCTGTCCAAAACTCAGGTTCGATTAAAAACCGTCTTGATGGGAACTCTGTCTGAGAGTGAAGGAACGACTCTCGAGGGAAAAGAGAACGAAACTTGTCCGTTGGTCGTCTTCTGGATGGATCGGCGTGTATAGTGATAGTCGTGGCTGTGGTCGACCCCCCCTCCCCCCCGCCGGCCGGTTGTCACGACGACGTGCAAATCGATAAGCGGCGACTTGCCTCCATGTGATTTATGCTAATCGAGATTCTTGAAACTAAATATAAGTAAACCGTCCACCTGTACGTGCGCACTCACACTTATCCACCCGTATCCACCACTAAGCTCAGGTATAGATGCCCACTAATCACGGCCATCTGGCACCGGTGCGTGGAGAAAATGAAAAGAAATAAAATAAACAAACCGCGTCTTCCATCATCGCCACCGCCTCAAAAACAGGAAAGAGTCATCTTGGCGGCCCGGCTCAGCACGCCAACGTCAGGCGGCGTTGGGTTTATTGAGTTTGTCATAGAATTGGCGTTCTAGCATGAAGGTCCGCTTTTTTCTTCTTCATTTCTGACCCCATCGAGGTCAAACGGGACGGAGGGAAACACTTCTTGTTTTAACCCCGACATGTTGTTTTTCTGATGGAGGCGGAGCCAGAAGGCAGCGGGAGGCATCTGATTTGTCGCCGTCCCGCTCGTCGTCTCCCGTCTCAAGCGTGAATGGCGAAGGCGGGGGAAGGGCAGGGGGCCCGGGTCGCGCCCCTGACATTTTACCGCCCCGCCAATCACCGCTGGAGCTACTTCCCAACCAGCGTGACATTAAAATAAGGGTACAAAAAAAATAAAATAAAAATGAAAATAAAAACGCCATTTAAAGGATTCCACCAGGAAATGGCAGGAAAGTGTATCAACGATAATTGTCTGCCCTCCCCGCATCCACTCTAACCCCCCGTGGGGATAGTTTAGTTTTAGCTTATAACAAATAAACTCTGATGCCTTCCATGAAGTTCCTCCTTCATTATTAGCTTCTCCAAGATGGAAGCGTGACTGGTGCAAGGATGATGAAAGATCGATGGTGGGATATTGTATCTCTGCTCCCGGGGAGGAGATGGATGAAGGAAGGAGAGGGTGGAGGTGAAGAAGGTTTAGGAATGGGTTAGAGGAGGTCTAGAGGAAGACCAGAGAGGAGGTTTTTGGATGGATGGAGGCAGATGAGGAAGGACCTGACAGGGTTCTCCAGGTTCCTCATCAGCAGGTCTCTTGGAGATTCTAATGAGAGGCCGAACATCTGGACGTCTCCACGCGAGGTATTGTGATTTGACAGGTGACCCGCTCCGGGATAAGCCCCGCCCCCTCGCCCCAATGACAGCTGGGATAATGAGTCGCTGGCAGAAGAAGACGTGAGCAGATGTTTCACCTTCCTTTCCTTAAATTGACCTCCAACTTGTTTCTTAAAGGGCCGGCGCCTTTTCTCCTCCTCTGGAGGTCACATGGCAAAGACGGCGTCTTGCTGCCTTCGCTTACAGCAACACGCATTCTCTCAAATTGCTCGTGCCATCGACGCCGACCGCCGCAAATGTCGAACACGGTGTCGAATGATGGTTGTATTCATTTATCCCCCCCTCCGCTTCTGCAGCCCGTATGACATGACGCACATGAAGCATGTCTGTTGATTCATCCAGCAGGAAAAACAAATGGTTGGCAAAGAGCGGAATCAATGAGGTGAGTCTTCCAGATCAATCCTGCGTTGACGCTCATAACACACACACACACACACACACAAACGCGGAAACCCGACCCCGAAACCCCATTTGCAGTGACAAAGAGTGAACGTGTCGCCGCCTGTGAAGAGAAATCTGCATTTCTCAAAGCTGTCATCTTCTCAATCTGGCTGCAACAGTAATGAACCCGGGGCGCCGCCGCCATCTTGAAACGCATAGTTTAATAGGAAAGGGGAGCAGGGGGGGGTGAAAGAGGAAATGTCACAGCCAGAAGGGGGAGAAGGTGGAGGTGGAGGGGGGGGGGGTCCTTCTGAATCATTAGTTCTGTGAGATCACTGCTGTTCCAGGACTAATTGAGTACTGGTGTGTGTGTGTGTGAGTTTGGAGATGCCGCATGCGTGCAGGGCAGGTGGATCCCACCAGCTGTGATCCGTGTATGGATGTTGATTTCAAGCTGCAAATATCAGCGTTGTATCGCGATGCTCGTTTGACCCGCAGTTCCTGAACTCACCAAGAATGTTGCGCGTTTTGGTGGAATGCGAGTTTTTCTCCTTGGTCTCTGCGGACGCCTAGAAAACAGATCGGCTCGGAAACCATCCTTGTCCCGAGAACAAAGAACATGGAAATGAAATGGACACAGAGTGAAGCCAGGCAGGAGAACATGGGTGGAACCAAGTGAGGGGATGGATCCTTCCTGCTGTGACTCCGCCTCCTGTCCAATCGAAATCCCCCTTCCTCGTCTTCGTCGGCGCCATGTTGTCGTCCAGCTCTGCGCCACTGGAGGAGACTCCGCCAGACTGGGCGGCCATCTTTGTAGTCCAGGCACCGTCGGGGGTCGGCGGGTCAACGTCTGACCTTTGTTATCGAAATTTGCTTATTACTTCCTGCCCCTCTAATATCACCGTGGCAACACCCCTCGCTCCTTGGGGACGATATATTTCTCACTGCCGCGCAGACAATTAACTCCTGACCTGCGGACTAATCAGCTGCGCCGCCGCCGCTCAGCGGAGAGACAATCTCCCGCTCCCTCGAAGGAATGGCGGCGCCGTGGAAGCGGCGCCCGATCCTCAACCCACTGATTGGGGGGAGGAACTAGAGGAGGCAGCTGTGACTACACCCAGGGAAGAAAAAAAAAAAAGAAACAGATTGAATCAGGAAGTAATCGGCGCTCGAACTTGGCAAAGATGGAGGCGTCGCTACGACGACCGCGGGTGCGGCTCGGGTTGTTTACCGGAGGGATCCCAGGAGGTTTTTCGTCGGGTTGTTCCTCCCACGGCGGGGGTGAATGGAAATCCGATGTTGCTCAAGCAACATCCCGAAATGGGGGGGGAGGGAGGGGGTCCCCAAAGGTGACCGGACGCCTCCAAGGTGACTGCGGACTCGCCGCAACCTCTAGCCGGGGGATTCGTCGAATCAAGCTAATCAAATGTCCAATCTACTTCCTCATGCGGGTCACACCAAAGTTGTTTCTGTAGAAATTCAATCAAACCCCCCGAAAAGAGGAGGGTATCAGCCCCCGACATCTGCCCCCCCGTACCCATAAACCTTTGCGTTCCGGGCCGCTCGCCGTGTTTGTTCAGGATTATCTTCTCGCTGCCTTACACGCCGCCGCTATCTTGTTAGGCCACAGATGCTGGGGTTACATGCCGCCTCCCCTCCCCGCCCCCCGCTGAGCGGCTACGCGATTTCATCTGTGCACAAAAACCCTGCGGTTGAATAAAGCGCGGTGGCGGAGCTCGAACAAACAACGTATACGTGTGTTTAAGCGTCTGATTCGCCGAGGCGGCGGAGGGGGAGCTCGGTTCCACGGAACCGGGTAATCTGATGAGGCCGCCACGGGAAGCTCGGCGGCGGGTAAGAACAACCCCAGATCTGGATCGAAACCCCTGGTGGAACGCCAGCGGCGCCGACGGGTTCCATGTACATCCATGAATATTTTCCCGGGGAGGGGCGGAGCCTGTTTGGACCGCAACGGGGAAAGGCGGGGTTAACGGCTTTGCTGAATCGTAAACTAGCGAACTCGCCTGGTGTTCCTACAGGACTGCCTCTCGGGGGCGCGCAACCAATCAGAAATAAGGGTTTTCGTGTTGCCGCGGTGTCGGCAAACGGCGGCGACAATACGTGCCGAGCAGAATTTGTGAAGGGGCGGTGGAACCGACGTGTCGCTAACATTAGCTTGGATCCTTCAGTGAGCTCTTTAAGCAGGGACGTCATCTAGATATGACGTGACCGATTTTATGGATGATGGAATATAAGTACATATTCATTCATTCATTTACTCATTCGTTATTGATATGGGATACAGCCGATCCCAACTGTCGTTGGGCGAGAGCTCACACACGATTGGTCGATCACAGGGCCTGCAGAAAGTGAACCACAGAAACATTCAGCCTCTCATTCACACGTCATACAGAAACTTACAACCGTTCATTCATGCAATACGGAGACATTAATACAATTATTCATGTTGTATGGCGACTTATAGTTATTCATTCATTCACACATGAAAGAAACATTCAAGCATTCACCCTCTCATTCACACATCTGGACAATGTCGGGTGTTCATCGAACCTCCTGCATGTGTTTGGAGTGCGGGAGGAACCTGGAGAACCCTGAGGAACCCCATGCAGGCATATGGAGAACATGGAGGCTCCACACAAAAAGGCCTCCTATGGGAATCCATCCGGGGACCTTCTGGCTGTGAGGCTGAAGCTCTAATCCCTGCACCACCTCTATTATTATTATGATTATAATAACTTCTGCTGAAATCAAATAGCTCACAGAGGAGACCAGGACTCGTGGTTTTGTGAAGAAAATATCAGATCAAATGTTCAAGTCACCCGGGTCCAGGCCTCCTCCTCCTCCTCCTCCTCCTCCTCCTCCTCCTTCTCCCTGTCTCCGTATGAAAGGCTCTTTCATGGAGAAGCAACGAAGGCGGATCACATGTAGAAATGTAATCGTTTTTACATTTTTTTTTCTCAGGCGGAGAAAGAATTTGGTTATTTGGCCTGATTGAGGTAGAGGTGTCTGTGCGTGCGTGTGTGTGTGTGTGTGTGTGTGTGTGTGTGTGTGTGTGTTTCCCCGGCCGTGTTTATGGAGTATTTAAAAGCCTGTGGTCTGCAGCCCGCGAGTTCTTCTCCCGAGAACTTCCGGGCCTCTGGCCAAGGTGGTCGAACAGTTCAAATGAGCGCAAACACACACACACACACACACACACACATACCTAAAAAACTTTTTTTTTTTTCCGTAGCTTAGAGTGACTTGCCGACTGCCGGGTTGTCGGGTTTTATTTTTAACTGTTTTCTCTGGTGGTGTTCCATGTAAACACGAAGGTCCACCTCTGAGCCTGCAAAATGTCTCCTTCACTTGTGGTTAAGCTGCACGTTGGATGTTCTCCAGCCGTATCGGGGTTCCTCCACATCCAGGTTTGGGGGTTTAAAATGGGGGTCACGACCGTCTCCCGCGGCAACCTGCGACTGAAATACCAAATGGAAACCAGGAAGATGAGAACCAGTCTCAGATTGAGACGTACAATCATTCGCTGTCATTTAGACAAAATACAACCAGTCACTCATTCAAGCGTCCGATTGGGACATATAACCATTCGCTCTCTCATTCACAAGGATTAAAATGCGGTAGCTAACTAGTATAGACTAACAGTTCCGCTCCAAAGCCCGACCTGGTTGCAGTGGAGTTCAATCTCGCCGGATGACATCGGCGCCTTAATCCCGGCGCCACTCGGGGGGCCCCGATCTGCCGACAGCAGCAGCTTCTGTAATTGAAAGAAGCCGAGAAAGCTGCTGAACGGGTGACTTCTCGGCTCAAGCGGCGGAAGGGCGGGAAAGAAAGAGGCCAGATTTCAGTTTCGTGACACCGAGTCATGATGCAATAACGAGCAAAGGCGGTTAGTGAGCGGGACGGGGTTGAAAAGGCTCCTCAAAATTCAAACACCACTTTTCCTCCCCTTCTTCTTTTTCTTTTTTAATCTTAAAGTGAACGCCTGGAAGCCGCTCCGTTACAAGCAGCCGTGATTGTATGAGATGCTACTTGCGGCAACTAGGGGGCGCGATGAGTATTTCTGAGAGGGCGCATTTGTGCTCAATGTTGAAAAGTGGATGGAGCCTCCGGTCGCTCATCTGCGTGTACTCATACAACTATTCACCCTCTCATTCACAAATTTGGTCATTTCAGAGTCTCCAGTGGACCTCCTATTTGTGTTTGAACGGTGGAAGGAACCTGAAAAACCCAGGTTGGAGACTCCACACAGAAAGGCTAGCAATGGGAATCCAACTGGGGACAGTCTTGCTTTGAGGCTAATGCGCTAACCGCTAATTTCCTGCATAATCCTGTGTGTGCTCAGCCATGGGCAGGAAATGGTGCCGTACCTCTGGAAGGGGTGTGACCAGCAAAAGGTAACAGAGAAAAAGACGACAACATGGTGCCAGTAAAACCAAGGAGAGGTATTCTCCATGCAAGTGATTTAATGGCTGCCACCAACGTCTACTACCTCGTTCTTGCGCTGCCCTCCGGTGGAGGTATTGCTCAAAAACCATGCGGATATAAGCGTGCACGGGGAATACTTGGACACTGACGCTTGACAACAATTGAGACGGACATACAGCTTAGCTTGCTAGCATTTAGCCACCATGGCACAAGCGGAAATGACTTGTCTCCCAGCTGGGTGGACGGCGGAATGCTAACACGCCGCGGGCGTCTTCCTGTCTGATCGAGGCTAACACTAACGTTTTACCGTAGCGCCGCACCGGGCTGTGGTTGAGATGAGGTCGTCAGCGCCAACGCAGCTACGGCCAACACAAATCCACAGGATTACTGGTGTGTTTTTTTTCCCACGATGCCTGTGTGTGCGCGGTGCATGACCCCCCCCAAACACACACATGCTCCCCCGGCTCCAAGCCCCGCCCCTTCTGCAGATCAGGAAATGGGTTGCTAACTCTGCGCTCTTGCGTTAATCTCGCTGTCATTGTGTGGTTTGGTTGCTTAGGCGACACTGTGTGTGTGTGTGTGTGTGTGTGTGTGTGTGTGTGAAGCATGGGGTCTGACCACAGGGTAACTCAGCCCCCCACCAACACACACGCACGCACACACACATGAAAAAACATTATTTTTGAATCCAAGTATTGACCAAAATACACACAGGTGCGCACGCATGCGGTCGCATGCATACCCACACACACACACACACACGAAAAAATACTATTTACAAATCAAAGGACTGCCAAAAAACACACACGTGCAAACACATGAGCACACACACACACACAATTTCAGTAGTGATGGCAGATGCAAGCTTAGCTTCTATAGCACGCTAAAATAACTCATGCAAACCGCCACTGGAGCTAATCGCTAATATCGCTGCTGATGTGACAGACACCTCTGCCTTTATGCTTCTTTGAGCATTTCAGCTTGTTACTGCCAGGTGTGTGTCTGTGTCTGTGTGTGTGTGTGTGTGTGTGTGTTTTCCATGATGATTGATTTGTTCCCACCGAAAATGGAGGGGTCCTTGTTGTGCACGTGGCGACCGCTCGCCTCTTTCCCGACAGGTTTATTCTCGTCCCCCCCGGGTCTTGCTCAGCTACGAGGCGGAATAACTGTTGACGTGCGCAAAACCCGAGATGAATAATGAAGCGTGTTCGTGCGCATCGCTCATAGACGTCACCGTGAATTATTTATTTACATGTACCCGCGACGCGCTCGCACCCGTCACCATGACAGCGCTGTCATCAAACCCCCGGGACGCCGTCATGCGAAAAGCACCCGGGGAGCGTTCTGACAAATCAGCCGACAAGATGGCTGTGGCGTTCACAGTCACTCACCCGTCCTCCCAACGAGTGGAGGGGCCTAAACCGCCTTCTGGAAGGGGTTGGAGGACGGCGCCGCCCTGCTACCTGACCCCCAGTTCCACGCCACACTTAAACAACTACCTTCCCGATAAAGGTAGTCAACTTTTTTTTATTGTTAAAAGACACGACTTTGCCTGGTTTTCTGCATATGTGCAGAGCGACATCCACGCGCACCGTTTCAGCGTGCACGTTTGTGAAAATTAGTGAAAATAAGAACTGCAACACTGCAAAGAATTTCTCACCTACCGATAACTACGGAGGGGCTCGGAGGGGAAATGTCTGGAGTGACACTCGGAGGTGAATAGTACTTTCAGCCAAGTACTTCTGTTCTGCCCAGGTAGATACGTTTTGTATATTTGCCGAGTAATTTTAAATGAAGTACTTTCTAGTACTTTGTTTTTATTCCAGCCGACAGCTGAAGTCCCTTTCAGACTGGATAAACCAAAGCATCTGAACAGGGGCTGATAGTTTTGTGTTTACGAGCTACTTAGCTCTCCACTTGGAACCAGAGTGTCCAAACATAGTTTCAAGTCATGAATTATTCATTCATTCATTCATTCATTCATTCAGTCATTCATTATCCATACCACTTATCCTTGCTCAGGTTGTGGGAGGTTCATTCAAACGTCATATGGAAACAAACACCCATTCACCCTCACATTTGCATATAATATAATGTTATAATTCATACAACATTCATTCTCTCATTGACACATCATGCAGAGACAAACGCCCATTGACCCTCTGATTTAAAGGTCATATAGACGTGAAAGGATTCATCCTCTCGTTCCCGTGTTATACAGAGAAGCTTAATACTCACCCTGTAATTCATCCGGCGATTCAGCCTCTCGATCGAAGTTCGTACTCACCTCAACCATTAACTCGCTCATTCACACCTCACGTAGGAACTGACCAGCTCAGCCCAGACAAGGAAAAGTCCCTGTTTGAATCCAGGATGGAGACTCTGGCCGTCGTTCTCGTGGAAACAGCCCTTTGAAATCCCGCTGTTAAGCTTTATTTTGGGTGAAACCAGGATTCTGTTCTCACCGAGTCCGAACCCTGATCTCATTATTGCTTCTATCATTGTATGATATCCTGTTTTTTTTTTTTTTTTTTTTTGCCGAGGAGTCCGGACACGACCGATTTAATCTCGGGGCAATCCGACTTTTTCTTTCTTTTTTTTTTTCACTATCACACACACACAAAAAAAAATTGAGCAAAAGAGAACTTTGCCCCGGCAATTATCGGGAGATAAAATAGACTGGTTTAAAGCGCGATATTAATCAGCTGTTTTACAATTCAGTGACTCCGAGAGGAGCCTCTGTTTCTAAAGATCGGCCCCGATCTGGGGTTCACAAATGAACGAGCGGCTTCTCGAAGGCCGCTGATGGGATCTACAGGAAACGGTTTGATCCGAGGGAGAAGTGGTTTGAGACGCCCCTCTTTCCTCAATTAGCCGCACTTTGTCTGATTAGCCCTCCGGGGCTCAAGACTCCTCGGGATTGGTTGTTTCCCGTTTGGACGAACAAGAAGGTCCTGGACAGGATGATGTAAGCGACCTCAAAATGATCGGAACTTCATCTTTAGAGCGGTGGAGCTTAACCGGTAATGCTCACCTGTCAATTATTAGGAGACGTCCAACCATTCACCCTCATTCACACCTTCGGACAATTCGGTCTTCAGCGAAGCAGCTGACTGTTCTTGGACTCCAGGAAGAAGACGGAGAACCTGAAGAGAATCCAGGAAGGAGAGTGAAAATAATTCAGGTAGAAAGAACCCAGGTGTCGAGGATATGGAAGGAACCCAGGCGGGAGAACCTGGAGAACCTACAAAAATAACCTTGGCCCTGAGCGCATGGAAAGAACCCAGGCGGGAGCACATGGCGAAAACCCAAGCAGGTAGAACATTGAGAAAATCCAGGCGAGAGAATGTGGACACAACCCAGGTAGGAGAACCTGGAGACGATCCAGGCAGCCGGAGGGGAGAACATTGAGACTCCACACAGAGAATCTAGCTGTGAGGCGACAGCGCTGCGCATTCCTTCACCAAACATGGCGCGGTTCTCCAAATTGTTCTTGGCTGAGCGTCGGTTCCTGACGTCTCCAGCCGTTCCCCCGGCCAACAGAACATGCTGCTTTCCGGGAAACCGGGAGCCTGGCGTTGGACGAAGCAACAAACCGTAACGTCCTCGCACGTTTTACAGACGAACCCGACGCTGGATGGACGCGTGAACAGAAGGCTCGTCCCCGGCAGGTCTCAGCTCGCACGGAAACGGGAATAGTTTCAAAAAGAAACGATGAAATCTGCAAAGTCGTGGGCTCCCAAGCGGATTTAGCGACTGACCTGCGTTCCCATCCTTACCTCTGGTCCACAACTCTGGGAACCATTGGCAGTAAATGAGATTCCCCGTAGGGTGATGAACTCATGCATCTAGGAGGGGTTTGGAGTAGAGCTGCTGCTCCTCCAGCATCCATAAGAACCAGGTGAGGTGTCTCGGGCATCTGATGACAGTGCCTCCCGGATGTCTCCCTGGTGAGGTGTTCTGGACATGTCCCACCAGGAGGAGACACCAGGGACAACCCAGAACATGCTGGAGGGTACATGTCTCTGGACAGGACCAGTGCCTTGGGTTTCTGGAGGAAGAGCTGGAGGAAGTGACCACAGAGAGGGAAGTGTAGGTCTCTGCTCAGGCCACTGACCCTGAGAAGTAGAAGATGGATGGATGGATGGAGCTCAGAAGATTTGCAGTGGTTGTACTGTAGAGGACCCAAGACTGATCCTTGTGGAACCCCAGATTTGGGCTCGGCAAGGTTCCAGTAGCAAACGTTGTCTGATAGTTACTGTTTACAGCCGCATTTCTTCTCTTCTGTCTGTGTTAGATACATAAATAGTGGAATTTAGGAGAGGTTAAGGTACGAGTTATCACCACGCAGGAGTTTCTGACACTTTTTATCCGAGATAATAACACACACACACAAAAAAAATTGATACATATATATATATATATATATATTTTTTTTTTTTTTTAAAAAAGGACATCTAAGTATCAGCAAGTTTTACAGAAAATTTGTCTGCTTGCGTATAATTACCTGCGGTGAGCAAGATTTCTGTCTTGGCCTGAATAATCAGACAACAAGGGCTGTCAACCTGTTGTCAGCACGAGAAAACATTTATGCTCTTGGAAAAAAAAAGGGAAAAATGAAAAACACGAATTAATCACAGTGGCAAGTTGGGGAAAAACAAGCCCCCCCCCCAGCCTGCAGGGCAGATATTAACCTGTCAGGGACCCAGGCGTGGGAGGGGGACAAGAAGTGAAAGGCATTGCAAACACAGCCCACAGCGACGAGTGAGGAACAACAAAATGTTCTGGCGTCCTTTACAGAACGTTTCTTATGAAGGGGGGGGATTCAGTGATGAAGGACCTTCAAGGAAGAATGCACATTCGCTAGCGTTAGCAAAAAACGCTGAATGCCAAGACGGAGCCGTGGTTGCCATGGACAACAACAACCTCAGATCGGTCCACAGAGTGACATCAGCTAAACCCACCGGTGACCTGAAGAAGCAGGTCGCTCAAGACCGTCAATGTAGAACACTAGGAGCTTCAGGTAATGACCAAGGGTCACCTGACCCGTCGGTCCTTCAAGGGGACTCATCCACGGTGAAAGAGCGACCGACTACTTCCAGGAGAAGCCGCACCATCAGTCAAGGTCCACATGAAGAGGGAACGTCTGGGCCGAAAGGCTCCGGGTTGTTTTTGTTCCGAAGAGATGAAGATGAGGAGGAAGACACTGAATCGTTTTTTTTTTTTTTTTTTTTTACCCCTTGAGAACTCAGAAACAGCTGTGTTCATCTTTCCCACATTCCCGACCTTTGGCAACCACCAATGACCATGTAAAAAAAAAAAAAAAAAAAAAAATCCTTAAGCTCAAAATGCTTTGCTGAATAATTTCACTTTTTTGAGTAAACAAATGCAAAGGATTACTGTTAGAGATAAATCCAACCGGGGAGCATGACCCCTCACTTCCAGCGAGTAAATTTGTTGGACTTATAAATATTCTTTCTCAGTCCAACTCAATCAATTTTAGGGAACTTTTACCGGCTTCACTTGGTGGTTAAATTTGCATTTTGATACAAAGGGACAAAATCAGCGATAATCAATTTCAATTATCAACGTATTTGGAACAGTTCGCTGTTGAAGTGTAGAGTCGGCAGCGGGAGAACGGCAGCGCCGGCATCCACCTATTTTCCTGAGGGAAAGGAGCTTGAGGAGGGGCCTGGAGAGCCTGGCAGGAGGGCGCTGACCTGGCTTGGACCAGGACGCCACGCAGGAGAGCGCTGGGAAACAACGACAGCGCTGGCAACTTGAGGAGGGACCACGTCGGGAACAGGAAACCAGGCGGGACCACGCTAGCGTACATCGAAGGGGCAGGGAACTCAAAGAGGGCCCTGGTTTGGAATAGGATGGCAGGCAGCATACGACGGCAGGGAAGGAAACTCGAAGAGGGACCCGGTTGGGAACAGGAGACCAAGCAGGAGAGTGCCGGCATACAACGAAGGCCAGGGAACTCGAAGAAGGATTCGGGTGAAAACAATAGGCCGGGCAGGCAGGCAGGCAGGCTAGCGCGGGCATACAACAACGGGGCAGGGAACTCGAACAGGAAGCCAGACGGGATACGACAATGGGCGGGGAGGAAAGACAGAATGGGAGGAGATGAGGAAGGCAATGGGGAAAGGAAGACAGAATGAGAGATGAAGTCCCAGTGCAGATTCAAGGAAAGAAGACAGGAAAGAGGGGCGCAGACCACTTACAGAACTCAGTAAGGTGGACGGAAGCGAAAAAACACAAGGGAAAAAAAAGACGGCAGAAAAGACAGAAGTAGGGAAGCATGAGGGGAAAGGAAAGGAAAGATGGCAAGGAAGAAAGTAAGAAAGGCAGACACAGAGTACGTTAAAGGGCGCAAGGCGAGTAGCAGTAACAACGAGTAGCAGTTGCAAGCAGAGGAGGCCAGACCATAACATCGTCTCCACTTATATAGCGCTTATAGCTTGGATCACATTCACCCATTCACAAACCAGCTCACACGTGAGGTGGTAACCAGACCATCGGAGCGACCTCAGGGTCTCACCCAGGGATACTTTGGGATTGAACCACAAACCCTTCCGATTGGTGGTCTTGTCACCAAACTCCCAGCTGCTCCCGACGGTCTGGTCGCTGCCTTGCGTGGTAGCTCCGCCGCTTCCGCCGCTGCCGCCGTCTGTGTGTGTGTGTGTGTGAGTGTGTGTGAAAGGGGGAATGTAGTAATCCAGTGCCTTTCAAGCTGCAAGGTGATGAAAGTGCTAGATAAGTGGAGATCATTTGGCATCTTGTTTGACATCAAAGATGAAGAAGAGTGCAGAATGCTATTTGGAGTCCAGGACCAGGTCTGACCCCCTAGTCTTCACCCCGCCCACCCCCCGCCCAGCTGTCCTCAGGAGGGGCACATTGTGTCCAGAGGTACCTGGACTCACCAGCAGGTGAAGGCTCTCCTAGTATTTCAATTGTATTCAATTCAAATTGCCTGCAGGATCTTTTTTTTTTCTCATTTTAATACGTCACTCATTCATTCATCCATTCACGATCCGACAGTAAGTCTGGGTAGCGGCGGGCTGGAGACTTTCCCAGCTGTTATTAGACGAGTGGCGAGTTTCACCCCGGACCGGTCGGTCCATTCACATCGAGACATGCAACCGTTCACCCTCTCATTCATATGTCAGGGTCTTCACTGAACCGCTAAAAGCAGCGCTAACCTCTGCGCCGCCGCGCTGTCAAATTTAGAAAAGTTGAATAATGCAAATCTCAAGTCTATAAACTTCAGAACCTGTGATCTCAGGTGAATGATAAAGAAAATAAACAAATATCTCAAAACTCCAGAGGTTCTTTTTCAATATCTGTTTTCTAAAACTTCATTATTCATGTTCTGATTGGAGGCAATTTTCTTGTTTTTTCATTTTTTTTTTTTGGTTGTCTGATTTTCATTCAAGTGACTTCCAGTCTCCCCCGGCGAGGTCTTCAAAAACTTTCCGATTGGAATAAACGACTGGAGAGGCTCCTCAGCTTCCTTCACCTCTCAAATTTGATTTAATCCTCTTTCATTTTTAGCAACTGTTTTGATCATTTCAGCTAAAAAAGGACCTCTTTTCCACAGGCTTAAAGGAACCGAGTGCAAAGACACCAACGCCGCGAACGTCGACTGAAACGGGTCACCTGTCAATCACAGGAACACATATGGAGACACCGACCATACACACTCTTATTCACACCGACGGACAATTTGGTCTTCCATGGAAGGAAGACAGAGAACCTGGCGGGAACCCAGGCAGGCGAACGTGGAGAACCAACACAGAAAGAACCCAGACAGAAGAACATGGAGATCCAGAGAGAACCCAAGGAGTCTTCAATGAACCTTGCAGACTAATTTTGGTCTGTGAGACAAAAACGGAGAGCCTGGAGAGAACCCAGGAAGGAGAATGGAAGAAAATACTTTCAGATAAGATGATGCTTTACTGATCTCCTTTGGGGGAATTAAAGAAGAATTGGAGAACATGGACTTGGTTCCATGAACCCATGAACCATGAACTTGCTTTCGTGGGCGGCCAAGACAGGAGAATATGGAGAACCCAGGCAGGAGAACCTAAAGAGAACAAAGAGAGGAAAAGACTGACAGAAGCTTTTAATGACCTTCTAACTGTTTTTGACAGAGAACCTGGAGAGAACCCAAGCAGGAGAACATGGAGAACCCAAACAAAGAGACCCCCAATCGACCCCCGACTGTCTGCCGGACAAAGAGCGAGACCCCGGAGAGAACCCGATCAGGAACCAGAAGAACTTGAGAACCCGGTCGGCAGCCGGATTAGACTCGGGAAGCGTCTCGCTGACAGGCTGCTCTTCCCTGACGCCAAATCCAGTTCAAGGGATCCCCGGTTACCAAGACGTCGTCGTCCCATTTGATCAATATTTGTACCAGCTTCATAAAAACGACAATAAAATCTCTCAGCATATCTTATTTTGTATAACATTGGAAAACTTTTCACTCAATGGCTGCCATTGTTGTCACAATACTGTGCAGGTCAGGGGTGTCGAACTCGTCTTGGCCACATACGGCCTGATTTGATGTCAACGGGGCCGGACCGGTAAAATCATTACCTAGAAGTAACAGTAAGTTCAAATTTTTTCTTTTTTTTAGTGTAAAGGAGCCAAACAGGTAAATTACAAAAATCTTTATATGTAATAAACTGTTCGTCTATAAAAACAAAAATGACGAATTTAAAATGAATATTAAAAAAGATTTGATGAAATTACACCCTAAAAATATTGTTGAGTTAAAAGAAAAAATCTTGTCACTGTGGAAAAATTTGCCATTAGAATTTATAAGAAAATTGTTTGGTAGCATGTATAAGGGGAGGTATAATGTTTACAAGTCTAATGGTGGCTATTCTGGTTATTAAATCAATCTTTTTAATTTTGCCTGTTTTCTTTTTTTTTGCCATTGTTTTTGTGGTTTTTAAAGAAAAAAGAAAAGATTGCTCTAACAACGTCACTGGATTGTTTTTTCATCAAAAAAGCATTTTGTTTTCAAATTTTGAAGCAAAAAAATACATTGCAAAGTTACTTTTCCTTTTCTTCCTTGCCTGTTTTTTTTTTTTTTTTTTTTCCAAACCCACTGTATAAAACCCCCAGATGCATGTTAGAAAAAAACGCACGGGCCGCACTAACACAAAGATTTGATTTCAGGCAGGGGGCCACAAAATAATAGCCCGCGGGCCGCGAGTCTGACAGCCCTGGTCTAGCTCGTGACGTCAGGGGGTTACAGTGGGGTCAGTTTTACCCCGTGGTGCAAAAACATGTCATCATCCGTGCAACCCTTCACATTTGGAGACGAGAGACCTGAGCCAGGAGGAGACACAACGCTGAAGACAGAAGCCCAAATGAGTTTCTATATGAAGGCCAGCCAAAAAGCCAAGAGCCAAGAGTCGGCCAGTCGCTGCTGTGCCTGCAGAAACTGCATGGCCGTGCTAAGAGAGAAAGAGTCTGTCGTAAGGAGCTAAACTTAGCGCGTTGTAGCATAGCAGCGGCTGTGCACGGTACTCCGCGTAGTTTACATTGCTCGTCATTGTGTTCTTCTGCAATAACGCTTTTTCTAGGCTAACCCTCATTATGGATTCTAAAAAAGTTAGGAGTGCTAGTGCTAGTGGTGTTAAGAGGAAGTTAAGAATCACAGTTGATCTGAAGAAAGGTAATAATAGCTAAACGTGAGAGCGGTGTTGGTGTTAAAAAACTCACCAAGCACTAAATCCATCATCTGTACAATCCTGAGGAACAAAGGGGCGACTACGCTAATGAAGTACAGTGATTGTTAGTTTGGATGAATGAAAGACAGCTAGCTGGAGATAGCATTAGCATTAGCGAAGACTTTGGCTAAATTTAGCTAAGTAAACGTTGAGTACACATGTTGGCAAAAAGAGGAGGGAAATACCAAAATAAGTAAGGTTATCATGAATTCCTTTCTATATTTTTGCCACAAATAACGCACAAAAAGTTTGAAAAGATTACATATATCATTATTATTATTATCATATATTTGGGGCTGGAGAATAGATCAGTGGGGTTTACATAGATTTCAACGGGAAACATTGATTTGGTTTGCAAACATTTCAGTTTGCGAACGGAGACAAAGAATGATCTAAATTCGTAAGCCGAGCTTCAACTGTATCACCGTGTTCTGTGGAGCCAAAGTTAACGCCAGCGGAAAGCCACAGTTAAAACAATAAAACCAACTGATGTCATCAACCCAGCATTCATCGCAGCAGGAAAACAATGGCTGCGCTAAGATGTAAGACTGTGTTATGAATTGTAATTTTTACAGAAGTAACCATTTTTTCATGTTTTTTAACACCATGTTCAAATACGAGACAAACATTAAATCATATTTATGCTAATAAGTGCTGTCCGGGGGGTTTTCATTTAAAAATCCCGATCCTGACCCGGATAATTGGCAGACTATCTCCCGGCCGACGAGATGTGAGTCTCCCGCTTCCGTAATCCCGTTTAATCTGGTAAATTCCCGACGGGGTCCCCTCGGGCCGGCGGCCCATGCCCCGACGTGACGGTGATAAATGGCCCCGGCGGCGAGAGGAGGTGTTTTTCATTTTTATATCAGGGCGAACACAGCCATCCCTGACACCCGCTGGACGGCGAAGGGCTTCGCGGCGAGGCCGTCTGACGGTGATGAATTGGGAAACACCGGAGGCCTTGGGAAGCCAGCGAAGTACCGGCAGAGTGCCGACGCAGCGTGGCCTTGCTCCTCAAGAGGGAGCGACGAGGGAAAAAGAAGTTAAAAACAGCAGAAAGAAGAAAAAACGCGGAATATCAATCCGAACCAACTAAACGCATTGATTGACGCTAATGCTAATTAACTCCTTAAAATACTAGGGATAATCCATAGCTTGCAACAGCGGTTAGAAGGTTAAAAGCACATAAAAGCAATGGCTACAGCATATTAGCACCATGTTAGCGCCACATCATGGGAAAGGGTTCTGCCAGATTCACTTGCTAGCGGGGTAACGGTGGACGTCAACAGTCCGTAGCGCTATGGTGGGTTTTTCCACAGTCCACTGTTCACACACACACAGGCGCCAACCAGGCCAGGAGGTGATCGGGGGCGCCGGGTTTTTGGCCCAATGGCGCTTCGGCATGCAGGCAGAACCTCCTGATTGGACAGACGGCTGCTACGCCGGCTATACATACGCGGGACCCGGCCACGGCTCTGCGCGGAGATAATTTCTGAAAATAAAGCCGAATCATTTCCCCGGATCTTTATTTTGGCGCTGACGCGGGCGAGAATGTAGATTAGCAGAAAAAAATAAAAACAATGAGTGATGAATTTGAGGCTCCGGGGATTCATTCGGTCATTAATTCAAAACGCTCGAAGGGAATTGAATTATCGCAGAGTTAAGTGGGTCATTTTTGCCTTTTGTTTTTTTCTTTTAATTGCAGAGTTTGATTTGTTGAATTAAATTTTTTTTTCTTTCATGTTAATTTTTCATTTGTTCAGAAAATAAATCGGAAATGCATCAGCCGATCGCTGAACAAGGAATAATAATCCAGGAAAGAGGAGAAAAATGAAGTTGATTCATTGTTACAGTCGGGAAAATTTGGATGAATTGAAAGGAACTGAGCACCGAGAGAAGGATTAATTCGATTATTCAATACAACAATCTGAGTAGCTGTCAATCGCACGTTTAACCGTAGATGTCCAACAGTTTACTCACTTATTACGCTCGTACGAGCAAGGTTTCTTCGTCCGAAATGGACGAACTGAAGAAGATGGAACCCAAGCAGGACAACACGGAGAAACGTTCCATCCTCCCCCGCGGACTCGATCTCGCCGCCGACCCTCCCGTTCCTTACGAGCCGACAAACGCGCCTGTCTCCGTTCTGACATTCATTTGAGTGACAGGTGCCAAAGGTCAAAGGTGACGAGAGGGGGCGGGCTCTCGAGGCCGGGGGACTCCTGGTGTCATCCCTGTTGCCATGGCGCAGGGAGAAAGGCCACTTTCAGGGGAAGGGAGGCAACGGCTCCAGAGATGTATTTTCGGACCGCGGCGAGCCGTGAGGGGAGGAGGGGGGGCGACAGGGGCAGGAGGTCATGCTGGGTTTGCTTAAAAACCATTTAAAAGAAGCGAAAAAAAACAAAAAAAACCCTGTGGAGTCTCTCGTCAGACAGATTAAGAGAGGTAGGGGACCTTGTACTGTAATTGGAAAATGTTTTTTCTGTCAATCACGCGGCGGCGTTTTCATCCCGCGGCGTCCCGGCGTTGGCGTCCGCGGCTCAGCCGGGATCGGAGCCAGTAATTGGATCAGAGGCCTGAATCGGGGGGCCGTCTCGCGGGGGGGGAGGGGGGGCGGAAAAAAGACCATTCTGGCGCCGGCAAAAGGTACAATTCCTTCTCTGCTCCCCGTGACCCCGTGGGAGGGGTCACATTGGATGGGACATTTATCCTCTTCCCTGACTGAGATTGGACCAGACCAGGGGAGAATTTAACCTCCCCCAGTGGGGGAAGCGTCCCCTCGGTTCTGGCTGACGGGTTGTACGGGAAGGTATTTTCTGCTCCTGCAAGCCACCTTAGACCCCGCACTGACGTTCAAATTAAAAGCGCTTGGTTACGGCTGAAGTTGGAGGGGGTTGGATTCTACTTACTGCTTTCAAAATAAAAGCACAACTTTTTTTTTTCCCTTATCAGCTCTCCAATCTGAATTAAAGTATCCTCTTCCGGATAGCTCAACTTTTCCCAACCAGGAGTTGAGAAGACGTCGCCGTCCTTCGCATTTCGGCTTTGGAATGTTGATGTTCGGCTGTTTTCAAGCCCTGTGACGACCGCGGTCCGCTTTTATCTCCATGAAATTGCGGGAATCGTTCTTCAAACGGGCGCCGGACGAAAGACAAGTCTCCATCTCAACAAGTACACAAATCAGCCCCTGGTAACATCTCAAGTAACCACGGCAACGGATATCCAGAGCTAATAATGCAAAACCTGGAGTAAACCGCCACTTTCCTGCAGCTTGACAAGCGCGAGGGTGAATATTTATTCAAAAGTGCGAGGTGACTTTTGACAATTTTAAAGTAAAATTGGCCAAAAAGCATTCACTTGCAGGGGGGATTCTTGGTGTGCCAGGTGTATGCATCATTTTAAGACAATCTTACATATATATATTATATAATGTTTAATTCAAGCACTGAAACAAGACAGGAGTTGCAGCTGAGGATGAATGGATGAGTTTCTTGGTTTCACTGGACCCGTGAATCTGTGGTTACATGACCCCCCCCCCCCCAGCAAATCTCTCTCACACACACACACACACACACACACACACACACGCACACACACACAGATGCGAACACACACTTTGAAGCATGTTGCGGTAATTACATCTCTCAAATAATACTTCCCTGTCCGGCCATCGGGCTCGCTGCCTCCACTTAGGTAATGGCTGCGGGAATCGGCTTACTTCCGGCGGCGCTTGTTCACCGCCGCTCACCGCCTGACTGGCGCCGGCGTGCTGGAGGCCTCCCCCCACGCACCCCCCCGATTCCCCACCCCGCCGAGATGCCGGTTTATCGACTGCCATTCTGTCGGAAACCGATAATTATATGGTGGCTAATCGCTACCCATTACAGAACCTGGCTTCAGTTGTGACCAACGCCGGTGCCTCAAACACACACGCTATTACTTCACAGGCCGCGGAGGCTGGTGTGTGTGCGTGTGTGTGAGCGTGTGTGTGCGTGGGGGGGGGGTAATTGCATAAACAAATCAATAGCACCTCATTAGCGAAGCCGTTTGGGCTGAAAGGTCAATCACAGCAGCCGCAGGGGGTTATTCACCGAAACCACCCGGGTTTAACAAGCCACTAGGAGGGGGGGGCTCTCATTGGACGGATGTCGCGTCAATCAACAGGCGCTCCCGGAGGGGGAGGCGGGGCTAGTTCTGGGCTAGGAAGTGCAGAGCGGGAAAGCGAGGCTCCAGCGAGTACGGGGAATGAATGGCGACCCCGTGAGCCCGATAACCTTCAATAAGCGTCGAAATTCAACACGTTGTCCCTCATACGGCCTTTTCTCACGAGAATAATCAGAAATCTAATTTCCCCGTCAGCTTTGATTATTTTATTTCTCGTTTCTTTCATTCATTCATACATTATCTACACTGCTCGTCCTGGGAGGAGCCAGATGTTTGGCCCCATACATCATGCAAGCGTTCACCCTTTCAGTCACACGCGTGGACAACCGAGAGTCGTGTTTGGACTGTGGGAGGAACCCGGAGAACCCTGAGGAACCTCACGCAGAGACGTGGAGAACCTGGAGACTCCACACAGAAAGGCCTCCTGTGGAGATCCAACCGGGGACCCTCTGGCTGTGAGGCGAGGCGCGGCAGTTAGCGCCACCGCCTGGTAAGAAAAACATTTATTTTGGCTTTAGCTATTGCTAATTAAATTAGCCAACCCTGTCTGTTGACGCGGAAGTGTCTGCAACACCAACCTCGGAAGGAAGAGCGGAGATGGAGGAGGAAGGACGGCGAGAACATCGGGAGATGGTGCGACGATCCCAAGTCAGATCTGAGGACACGTTTTAAAGTTTGACTAAAAGAGACACTCGGTCTTTGTGACTCTGGTTTCTCTGAACAACGGATCGCCCGTCGCTCTTCCTCCTCCTCCTTCTCGTCCTCCTCAGGAGCTGAGATGAATTCTCCCTTCATCCCTGAGCGGTGGAACGTCGGAGGAGAACATGATGTTCTCACAGCGGCGGAGGAACGTCGTGTGCTAAATAAACACTGATTACCTGCTGCAGCCTCGGGAAGGAGGGAGGGAGACGGAGAGAGAGAGAGAGAGGAAAGAAGGGTGATGGATAAAAAGAGTGAGAAACGGAAGGAGAGGGAGGGATTGCGATCGAGGGAAGCGGGAAAGAGAGAAGAAGAAAGAGAAATGAGAGGGAAAGATGGACGGATGGAGGATGAGATTGAGGGATAGAGAGAGAGATGGAGAGGAATGTTGGAGAGAGGGATAGATAGAGGGAGGGAATGATGGAGAGATGGAGGGGGAGAGAGTGAAAGAGTGAAGGAAGAAGGGAGGGAAAGGAAGAGAGAGAGATGAGAGGGAAGGATCGGGAGGTGGAGAGACGAAGGGAGAGATGGAAGGAGGGAGCAATAGACTGAGAGGGAAAGAGAGATGAAAGATGGAGGGGTGGAGATGGAAAGAGAGAGAGCGGGAGAAAGAGTGAAGAAAACTGAGATGGAGAGAATGAAAGAGAGATGGAAAGATGGACAGATGGAGCGGAAAAGGGAGAGATAAAACCATAGAGAGGGAAAGAAAGAGAGAACGAGGGATGGGGAGACAGATGAGTGGAGAAAGGATGAAGAAGCAAAGTGCAGATGGAAAAGAGGGGGATGATCCACGAAACACAAGGTGAGTAAAACCAAACAACGGGTCAGGTGACCGCAGGCTGGCTGCTGATTGGATGAGAGACGTCGAGGCCCTGCGAGCACCAGGAGAAAGAACGAGGGATGAAACGGCAAACAGGAAGTGAAGAAGCAGCCCTTTCAAAATAAGAAAAGCCCCTGACAACAAACAGCGGATTTCGAATAAAAACGCATAAAATGCCTTCCGGGTAATTTAGCAAACCTGAAAGCAACCAATCAGGCGTGTCGGTGGGCGGGCGGCACCATCCGGGTGGAACGAACCAACTCCTCGGGGGAGGCGGGGGGGGGAGGGCGCAAAAATGCTGTTGCTCGGCGTCTAAACCTAAACCAAAATCGAATGAAATAAACCAAAAAAAAATAAAACATAAAGATCAGTGAAATTCAAATAACCTTAATCCAAAAGTCAATAGATGTCAAATACAATAAAGATGAATGAAAACAAATAAAACAATAAAATAAACCAAAATAAATATAAAATTAATGAACATAAACACAATAAAATTGAAATAACTAAATACAAAAATCAATATATATGAAATTAAATTAAAATGAATCGCAAAAAAAAGGCCACAAAAAACTCAGGAGGAAATGAATACACATATTAAAAGTCACATTATAAATTAAATTAATTAACATTAAAATTAACAGATGTGAAATAAATACATTTAAACAATTCCATAGATAAAGAACACATCTGATTGTTACACTGTCAGACCCTGTGGAGGAGAGAAAAAGGAAGGATTTAAAGTAAATAAAGGGACTCAGCTCCTCCAGCCTTCCTTCTTCCCTCCATCAGTCCGGAGCAGCAGTGGCGGTTGGTCCAAGGTTGACCCCGTGACCCCGACAGGCCACGTGACCTGGGGGATCCGATCACCGTGAAGCACTGTGAACCACCAACAAATGAACAAATTCTTATTTCTAATTTCGAGAGCCTGACAACATTTGAATGTTTTTTTTTTTTATCCATGCTGCAGGCCAGGGGTTTTATACTCTTCACCGCCCCCACAAAAAAAACAAAAAACAAACATTGGGTCCACTGACAATTAACAATCTATCATTTACATTTATTTTATTTGAAATATTTATCTTTGTTTCATGTTTTCATCTTCAGCAGCCAGTTTCTTGCATTTTCTTACGTATTTATCATTATGTGCTTTTAAATTTATTTATTCTTTTAAAATACTGGCTTTATTATTTTTTTTTTAAGTAGGAATATAATAAAAATAAAAAAAAAAGTGTATTTTTTAAAGGATCATTAAGACCCAGAGCCCCTCAGACATAACTATATTCTTACATCTTTGACATTCATGTGGCTCATATATATGCATATGTACTTACATATATATGTTTAAATACATATATAGAAAATATATAGTGGAATTGTCACAGTGGGGGAAAATGACATTATGAGGCACAGCTGTTTAGGAAGCACCTGCTTTAGTCAACTGGACTAAAATCCAAAAATGCATCTCGCTGATATATGTGGTCCAGTGTGTGTATGTGTGTGTGTGTGTGTGTGTGTGCTTTTATGGGGGGAAACCACAGCCACTAAAAGCTAAAATTAAACTGATATCATTCTTATTATTAAAAAAACACCCAATGTGCCTGTATGACAATATTAATTACTCCATGTATGAGGGGAAAAACGTGGCAGTCTTACTTGCTCAGGTATCTGAAAAAGAGTTAGAGGTTTAAATATATACATTCCAGAAATCGACTCTCCCTGCGTGCAGAAAGTTCTGACTGTCCGTGAATGCAACACAGGGGCCGGAGACACTTGCAGGGGTACTTTCAGTTTATTCCTATTATAACAGACATACATGGTGCTGAGAGACCAGGGGGCGCCGCCATGGAAACCCAACAGAAAAAATAAACATAATACTGTAATCCATGTGAACCCCCAACCCTCCCCAACCCAACACACACACACACACATGCACGCACGCACGCACGCACGCACACACACACACACACACACACACAAAACCCACCCCCCACAGTATTTACACCGAGTGACGTACGCAGGGGCTGCTGGGAAGCCGGAACCCCCCCCCACACACACACCCGACCTCCCCAACCCTTACAATCTGTCGGCAGCGGATGAGAATTAATAAACAAAACAGAACCAGAAGCTTTAGCTGCAACGCTTAACCCACCTCGGCCCCGGCCTCCTCCTCCAAACTTGATTTATTTACTTTTAATTTCTGGGGTCTGATTTCAGGTGTGGAATGTACCAACTCCAACAGAGGGGGATGGGGGGGGGGGGGCGATGTTTCCAAGGTGCTTCATGATCTCAAGGTGGGCTACATCTACAGGATATACACCATCTAGTACCGACCATTGAATACTCCGTGCATTTTGTAGTATTTCCCGCTCTTCTGTAAAAGTTTTTGAAACCCCACCCTCAATGTGGGTGGGGCCTCAGCTCCGAAAGAAAAGTCTCAGTTAAAAAAATAAATTCACTGCTTATTAAGTTGGCAAATCGGACGAAACGGAAAGGGGATCTGTTAAAGGATTACTTGGAGTGCTGCTGGTTAGTGGGCGTCGACCGCCCTGGCGCCGGTCGGTCACATGACACTCGGTTAAGGGGTCGGCGTCCCTTTTTTGGAATGAAGCTCCGCTGATATACAATAGATACTGGATGGCACACAGGGACGACCAGAGGAAATGACACACCTACGATACACTGGAGCATAGTATTCACCCCCCCGCCCCTCCCCTTGCATTGACCCCCCCCCCCCCCCCCCCCCGAACCCCCCCCTCCCGCCCAGGTCACACTCCGTTATTAAATAAGGCACACATTTACACATACAGATAAAATTTGGCTAGTAATTATTACTTTATTTACAACCAATCGCCACAAAGGGTGACAGCGGAAGGAGGAGGAGGAGGAGTCCGAGGCGGGTGACCTTCGACCCCCCCCTCCCGATCCCCCCACCGCCACGGGGTTACCGGAGGGTCCATGGGTGAAGTTTTAAAATCCACTACCCCGTCCCACCTCGAGTGATTTTTTTTTTTTTTTTTTCCCATTCTTTTTTTTTTTTTTTTTTTCCATTTTTCCCCCGGAGCACCGAAATTCATGAAACATTGTCTTTAACCGGAATGGACTTGTTTTATTTTTCATTTATTTATTTTATTTAATGAATGTTTTTTTTTTTTCTCTTTTTTTTCACAAGTTGAATATTAGCTGCTCAATTTTTTTTAAGATTTTTTTTTTTTTTTCCCTCTTGCCAACCCGAGCAGATTCGTTGTTTCGAGCCAATGTGTGGAGTGCGTGGCGCTGAGGTCACAGCGGTGTGTGTGTGTGTGTGTGGGGGGGGGCGTTTAATGCGCCCAAAGATGAAAAAAAAAAAAAAAAAAAAAAGAGTATAGTAAGGCAAAGACATAACTACTCTCAGGGGACTTTTCACCACAAGGTTACATATACTGCATCTGTATATGTATACATATACGGTGTGGATATAAACACACATATATATACACACACATGCATAATATAAACACATTCGAGGGAGTGCGTGGGGGGGGGTGAGGGAGGGTGGTTGGGGTGGGTGAGCACCGACACACTAGAAAGAAGATGGGGTGAGAAAGTACAGGATCGAAGCATCGTGGGAAAGGGGGGGGGCGGAGCAAGAGTCTTCAAGATGACTGACACGGCGGAGAGGAAAAAAAAACAAAAAAGAAAAAGAAAAAAACAAAACAAAAGGAAAGTGAAGTTGCATTCGTCATAAATCCACACTGAGGACATTTTGGCAGCCTTGAAATCAGGAGGCGGCGGCGTCCCGTCGCCCGAGTCTGCGGTTCTATAAGCCTGGAGCTGAGCAATACCAATATGGTACAAAGATACCCGTCGGACAGAGAAAGAAGCTTGGGGGGGGGCGGGGAGGGGGAGGGGCGTGGGCGGGGGAGGGGGTGGGGGGGGGGCGACGAGTCAGGCGCACGCCCGAATCGGGGGCCGCCACGCCATTGGCCGCGTTTGTCCGGCCTCACGTTTCCTCAAAAGGGCAGTTCCCGTGAGGAGACGCCAGGAAGCAGACCCCTCCACCCGGCGGTCAAGAGGCCCCTCCCATCAGTAGTTGAACTTCCCCTGCTGGCTGACGGGGGAGGTGGCGGGTATGAAGAGCGGCTTCGGGGGGACGTCGGGTTTGACGGAGGCGGCGCGGCGGACGACGGCGCCCCGGTGCGGCAACTCCTGCTGCTCGTTGTAGCTCTGCTGGCGCGTCAGGTACCCGTTGGGAATGAGGGGGTAGTGGACCTCGCAGGCGCTGCCCGTGGAGTTCATCCGCGCCAGGAGGGGCGGCGGCTGGTGGGGACCAACGTTCCGCTGGCTGAAGCTGTGGTGGCGCGGCAGCATCCCTCCTCCGCCGCCGCCCGGCATCTTGGTGGCAGCGGCGATGAGCGAGTGCCTCTGCGAGGGGTGCCTCCGCTCCAGGGTGGACTGGTGGTGCGGCGGTATGTCCGGCGGGACATCCATGCGGCGGGTGAGGCTGTCTCGGGGCAGAGTGGACGAGCTGTAGTACGGCGCCGACTCCGTCTCGGGGATCTGAGGTTGGATGCGGTTAGCGAAAGCTAGCTGGCCGCCGCCGCCGCCGCTCGCCATCAGCCCCGAAGGGCTGATCAGCTGCGAGCTCTTGCTGCCGCTCGCCTCGTGGATGTGCTTCAGGAGCTCGTCCAGCGACGTTACCTCCATCACCTTCTGGGTGTAGCCCGGATAGGGCTGCTGGGACAGCACGCGCTCGGCGTTGTGGATCTTGCGCTCCTCCGCGTGGAGGTGCAGCGCCTGCCCGTTGGCCAGGGCGTGGGGGTACGGGAAAACCTGCTGGGGCAGCAGGGCGGAGCCGGGCCGCGAGCCCGTGTTGTGAGGTTTTGGCTCCTTGGCGTTGTTGCAGTTCTGGTTCTTCTCCCACTGGTTCTTGAAGGCCTTCATGCTCTTGATGGGCAACTCCGGCGTGGAGTCCGGCGTGGGCAGGCCCGACAGCTCGGAGGAGTGGTGCAAGTGGTGGTGGTGGGGGTGGGCCAGGTCCCCCATGGACATGCCGTGATGTCCGTTCCTCCTGGGCGGGTGGTGTTCCTTTCCGTTGGCGAAGAAGGAGTTGTAGATCTTCGGGGAGGACACCTCCAGCTTGTCGTCCTTGCCCTGGCCGTCCAGGAGGCCGTTGAGCTTGGCCAGGCTCCGCAGCGACAGCGCGTGCGGGATCTGCGCCTCCGGGTCCTTCGCAAGCTTCTTGGTTTTGTGGCCCGTGTGGTTGCAGTAGCAGGATACCAGGAAGCCCGAGAGGAAGGCGCCCAAGACGAAGGCCACGAGGACGCAGGCGATCAGGAGCGTGTAGTGGACACTGTGGTTTGCCTTCTCCAGCTCCGGCGGCCGCCTCACCCCTTCAAAACGGAGAGAGGAGAGAAAAAAAAAAAACCCACAAGAGTCAGATCGTTTCCGAATGAAGGGAATGAAGAGGAGCAGATGTGGGTCAAGCGGCAGCTGGGACGGGCAGGTTGAGTTTATAGGCGCCTCTCTGCGTGGGAAACGGCACGGCTGAATTGTTTTGAAGCTCTTTCCGCCGCCGGCAGATCAATACCGGCTTTCCTCGCCGTGGCCGGCGGAGGCTCCCGGCCAGCGAGGGGGCCGGCTTTGAAAAGCAGCTTTAAATATCGGTGGCATGCGGCAGTGACGGCGCGAGGTGGGCGGTGTCGCATTGGCAGCCGCCGCCGCCTCGCAAAGGAGGACCGACCGCGATGACAGAGATCCCGGCAAAACCTCATCGGCTTGAAGCTTTTCAAATAAAAGCCCGAGGGGGTTTTAAATCTATCATGTAAACGTCTTTGGAAGGAAGCGACCCCCGCGCGGCGCGAAAGGCGTGGAAGGCGGTGTCGGGAGGAGGAGAGAATCCCGCCGCCTCCTGCAACCAGGCCTCATTTGCTAGAGGTCGCAGTCACCCGAGCGTGTGTGTTTTTGCTTCCGGCTTTCCAAACACGCGACGACTTGCGAACACGTTCACCACGACGCCAAATTTCCCAGCATCCCCCCCACCGGACCAGAGGCCCGATGTTGACATTATCACGGCCGCTGTTTCCTGGCGCCTCCCAACGCTCGTGATTCACCCCCGGGTCATGTGGATTCATGGGGGGGATCAGCGACCGACCGACTGACCGACGTAACCAGTTTTGGGCGCCGACACCGGATGACTCAACCCCGGACATATGGCGGCGTCAGTCACAACAATGAATAACCCCTGAATCACATTGCAGGTAGTCCACCGCCGCCGCCGCCGCCCTCCCCCCTCTGCGCCCGCAGCTCCATTTAACCCGCCGCTGCAAACCATAAAGCCGGAAAGCACAAATGATACATATTTTTTTTTTTCCAAAGGGGTCTTTGAATTTTTTTTTTCATTTACTTTATTTTGCGCTCGACTTCATCACAGTGAGGGAATCAACATCTGCTGCCGGCGCCCGGCCAGCGAGGCATTCTGGGTAAACAAGGGAAAATGGGTGCGGCAGATCGGGGAAGGTGGGGGGGCGAAGACGGGAAAGCTGTTATTAAAATTCAGGCTGACATTAGAATGAATGGATGAATGAATAAGGAGAGACATCAAAATGTAAATAAAATAAATAAGGAAGCATAAGTTGAAATACAACTATTTAAAAATGAAATAAAAAAAAATGAACAGAAATAAATTAACAAATATGAAAAATAAATGAGAAGTTGAAAGGAGCTGAGAAATAAGAAACATAAATTGAACAATATAAAAATAAATAAAGTTCAAAACAAATAAATATATAAAATATATAAAAAAGAAAAACAACTACAAAAGGATGACTAAATAAATTCAGGACATTAGTTTTTGACCCAAAATAAATCTTTAAGCTAAAACTGGGATTGAAAATCCAATCCACTCTCTCCTTCAGAGCAGACGGCAGATTCATGCTCCTCTGGAGTTCACCGATCCACCGAGAATCCGGTGGAAGAGAAATAAACAGAAAAACAAAAGATGGAAGAACAATGGAATATGGAGGGGAGGCTGAGTCGGAGGGGGAAGCAGGAAGGGTGATAAGAGGCCGGGGTGAGAGGCTGACAGACAGATGGGCTGAGTGACAAGCCGTCACTCAGCTGGGGTTTGAAGTCTGGTGCTCCTCCTGCTGCCGGTACCTTTCCTATTTCTGCTCCTGCTCTGACTTGTACTCCTTCCCCTGCTTCGGCTTCGACTCCTGCTCCCAATTCTACATTTAGGCCTCCTTCAACTTCTAATCCTGGCCCTGTTCAACCTCTCGCTCCTGTTTTTTTCCCCCCCGTGCCTCTGCTCCCACTCCCATTTCTACTCCTGCTTCTGCCCCTACATCTACCCCTGCGCCACCTTCTGCCCCTGCCCTTGTTTCTACCCCCACCCCTGCCTCTGCTCCTTATCTTGTTCCTGCTCCCATCCCTACTGCTGCCCCGACTCCAGCTTCTGCTTCTGCTCTCACTCTTGCTCCCCAGCTACGCCTCCTGTCCTCGGCTACCGGCGCCAACTGACCCCAACTAGCCGCCCCAAATGACCAAAACTAGCTGCTCCCACTGAGCCACCATGAAGTGTTCTTGGCGACCATCCTTAAAAAGGAGACGGTCTCCGCGAATCCAACGGAAGGAAAAGAACCTAAGGTACTTTTATTTTCACAACTTTCACGACACCGGGAAGCCTTGTGTTCTATCTCCTGAAAAACGCACTTCCGGGACGGATCATTACCCCCCCCCGAGGTCAAACAACAGGTCAATCATCCCTTCATCCCCCTCTTTCCTCCTGGACTTTAACACCCCCTTCTGGAACTCGAAGTGCCTTCAAAAAGCGATGCTCCAAAACGCCGCTAATTAGCTTCCGGCTTGCCGAGCGCACGAGTGCATGTAATTGTTCTCTTAATGGCTACTTCACCGCAATGAGGAGCCGGCGAGGAGCAGGGAAGACGGCTCCCAGCGTTTCGTTCATCGGGCTACATTTTTAATCAACCTCCCCCCCCTTCCTGCAACCGCACACACATTCTAACACACACGTTTTTTTCCCCCCCATGCTAAGAAATACAGTTTAGGCGAAAAAGGCGGGAAAATGCGCCCACGTTTGCGTTCCCGGCTTGGCGACCGGCCAACGGGGCGCCGTCAGATGCTAGGGAGCGCCGCGGCTTCCGTTCAGGTGTGCGGACGCGCAACGAACGCCGATTGAACGAAACCGTTGCGCGATCGGCGGCGCTTTGAAGGGGAAGTTTCTCCGCAATCCGTTCCAGACGCCGGCCGACAGGAAGCGCTTTGGTTGAAGGGCTCTGATTTGCTTGAAGCTCAGATCGTTTTTAATCAAACCGGCTCTGTTTTAAGTCTCTCGCCGATCCGGCGGCGAATGGAAGAGCTTGTTCTGCCTTGATAAGGAACGTCCTGTTTGAAGACGCTCCGAAAGCGCCGGCGTGTTTTTTTTCCGTCTTTTCTCGCGGTTTACATGAGCGATTGGGGATTAGTGCTTCACTGGATGAGCGGAAGGAAAACGAAACGGTGTGAATTCCCTCAAGAGGTCCCTCGGCAGCTGCCGGCCCCGGTGCAAACCAATGCAAGATTAATACCTTCGCAAAACTTAATCAAACTGGGTTTTTGAGCTTCGCCGTCGTCCGTCACGTGCCAGGCGGACACGTTGAGCACCGAGCGAGGAAATCGTGACAAGCCCAACCTTTGTTTCTTCCGTTTCGAATCTTAAATGCCAATACTTTAGTTTTTCCTATCACCTTTCTTTGATGACAAGTCTTTAACTTGGCAGACCAATCGGTCGATAAATATCATTGACCACCTCCCAACTGTGTCGCCTATAAACAGATTCAGACCTCTTGAAACACTTTAGTTCGACAAGCCCTTCTCAGTTGTTTGTGTTAAGCAGCCTCCTCTTTGCTAGTTAGCACAAACAGTGAATGGTAGCCTGTGGTACAGCTAGCATGCCCACATCGAAGGTTGTCAAATGCGCGTTACCAAACACGACGGAGCAAATTCATCTTCTCCGGAATGAGGGACCGTTCTCCACCTCTATAGCCATGCCGGTTCTTTGGGAAAGTAGTCCTGGCTTAATTTGGTTCAAAACATGGTACTTCCCAAAGTACGAGTCACAGTGGGCTCGACTGGCGTCACCCACGCTAAGCTAACTAGTGGAGGTGCAGTGTTCCTACATCCCACCTCCAGCAGGGGATGGAAAAGAAAGTGAAACCTGAACTGAGCTCCTAAGGAAAGTCTCAATCTGGAAAAAAAAAAAGGAAAGAAAAGTCACATTTATCGCCTCCATAATCTTTTATGGCTCTGTCCCGACACTAAAACAGCCCGCCTCGTCGCCGCGGGGGCACCGTTGATGGAGCAAACGGGTTCGGCGGGCGGAACAAAATTTAAACTGGTGGTTGTTAAAAAAAAAAAAGCAACAGAAAGAACGAGGAAAACGTGAGGGGGGGGGTTCAAGGTGGTGCAGGAGGTGAGTCTGGCGTATATCTTGTAGTAAGACATTCATTCATTCATTATCTATACAGCTCATCCTGAAGTCAGGGTCGCGGGGTGCTGGAGTCACTCCTAGCTGTGATTGGGTGAGAGGCCAACCTGGATCCATCAAAGAGCAACATCTACAGACATACAAGAATTCACCCTTTCAATGTCATGTAATACAGGCATACAACTCTTCACTCTTTCATAGGTCACAAGGAGGCATACGACTACTCATGATCCATATAGAGACATACAAGTATTGACCCTCTTCACTTGGAGACCCTACATTGACACCTCTGGTCAATGTAGGGTCTCCAGATGAACCTCTTACATGTCTTGGGACTGTAGGAGGCTGGAGACTCCACACAGAAAGGCCACCTGTGAGAATCCAACCAGGGACCTTCTTACTGTGAGGAGGAGGCGCTAACTGCTGCACTGCCCTTAACACACACAAGCTAATACGATGAGAACGACAATGATCAGAAAGCTGTGTGTGCGAGCGCGCTGGCTCCGGCATTTGAACATGCAAATGGCCGGTTCGGAATGGTGGCGGTGACGGCGGCGGGTCAAACGAGTTGAAGCGGCCGTCGAGCGAATCTTTCATTCTGCTTCATTTAACCGTCAAACGAGGATCCGCAGCACGACCTGCCGCGGATCGGCTGTGTTGAATATTAATATTTGGCTCAGAGAGAGGAAGAAGAATCAAAAAGTTCCATCTGCCGATATTAAAAGTGAGGCTTCGTTTCAGAAAAAAAGTATGAGTGATCTGATTGGAAGAGCGATTCCAATTTTTTTTTTTAAAAGAAATAGTTCCCGCTGCCGCTCGCCGCTCTCCCCCCGTCGCTCCGAAGATGAACTTTAAATTTTCCGACAGCTCCATAGTTGCCGCTTTCCTAGCGTGGTCCTTGCAAGTATTAATAACCCGTCCCTACCGCATGTGGCCCCGCCCCCCGACGGAAAATTCGGCCGGCGTTTCCCCTTCCTGTGGCGTCTTAATGAGCTGGAAAAGGCCTCGCCGGCTCAGCGTGGGGGTGAAAGGTCACGGGGCGAGCAGGCGACGAAGGCGGGCTCTGTCTATTTCCTGGGCTGCGCACGCACAGCGTAGGTCACGTTGATGGGGGGGTTGCGGTTAATGGCTTGGGAGTGGGGAGGGCGAAAATCTGAATGTTGGGCGAGGGGGGGGATCACGCCGAGAGATGAAGTCCTGATTTCATGATGTTTTCCCGCCATGGCCGGGGCAACGCGGGTCGAGGCGGGAAGCAGTCGTCTGCACCCGTCTGTCACTCCCTGGAATGCTAATGAGAGGCTGCTCGCCGAGTGGGAGGGATGGATGGATGGATGGACGACAGGCCGCTGATGGAAGGAAAGCTGGATGAGTCGGAGCAGAGAGAAAACACAGGGTGTGTGTGGAAGGGAGGAGAGGGGGATGAGGTGGAGGGAGAGAGAACGAGAGAGAGGGACGGTAAGGGAGGGCGAGAGAAACAGGAAGCAGAGGGCTGGGTGACAATGAGAGGGAGGTGGAGAGACATGGTTGGAAAACAAGAGTGAAAGATGGGGATGAGAGAGGGATGGAGATAAAGAAAGAGAGAGAGAGAGATGAGTGAGAGATGGAAGGAGAAAGACAGAGGAGTGGAGGGGAGATGGAAATAAAAAGAGAGAGAGACAGAAAGAGAGAGAGAGGATAATGCATCCAGTGTGCTGTCAGAGGCTTTTAATTTGAAATTCAGATGAAGCACGTGATTGGGGGAGGGGGTTGGGTCAGCTGTTTGGGTTTGGTCCAATCAGAGCCAGACTGGACCTCGGTGGGCGGAGCCTCAGCTCTGGTTTAAACCAAGGACTCTCAGATTTGTTCAATCGACAGACTAGTTAATCCAGAATGCTGGCCCGGCTAATGGGGTAAAACACTTACAACTACACGCATGCGCGTACCCACGCACGCACAAAAATACGCGCACACACACACACACACACACACGCCACCTAAAACACAGATTAGGATTACGGAGGTCAGTGAGGTTAAATGACATGAATCACCTGGCAGCCAACCCATGAGCGCCGTGCCGCTGTTCATCTAGCCAGTTTGACAATTTTAATCCACCAAATTAAATCTTCCGTATAATCCCAGACACCTGTCATCGTTTTCAACATGGCTGCCATCTCTTTTCGACTTCACGCCGCCACTGCGCCCGCCATCACTTCCTGGACAGTGACCTGACACTGCTATCCTGACAGGTTAGGAAGAAAAAATACACAATCTATGATATTCCATTTTAATCCCAGACACCTGTCAATTTTTTAACATGGCCAATGCCACCTCCGTAGATTTCCCGCTGCCACCGAGCTCGCCACTGCGCCCGCCGCCAGTCCCCGCCTAGTGACCTGACACCGTCTATTCTACAGATAATCTACTATACACAAACTTAGTCCCACCTGTCGTTTTTCAAACATGGCCGCCGCCTCTCTCGATCGCCCGCCGCCACCCAGACACGAAACTACAATATACCCAGTGTTTCTTTCTATTTCTCGCAATTTCCTTCATAATCCCACCGCCATCGGCGTCACCCAAGTCCCTGCAACAAAAGGCGCGCGCGTGGGAAATGGAAGCGTCAGATATCTGGCGCCAAATGGACAGGAAGTCCAAAGATTGGAGTCCCTCTTTGATCCCCCCCAGTCACGCCTTATCGCCGCCGCTCTGATTGAAGTGGCGGCGTCACACTCTCCGGCTGGAATAGATTGCGTTGCTGTTTCTATTACATCCTCCGGGGCGGCGGCGGCGTCCCCCCCTCCCCTGGGCCCCCCCAGGCTTTTGTCCGAGTCCCAGGCCCCCGCCGGTTATTTATTTGTTATGGGCTTTTCTCATTTCAGGCCGAGTAGCTCATCATGGCGGCCGGAGAGTCTGTCGTCGCCAATAGAAGCCTCTTTCAATCCCCGCCAGGTTTATGGACTTATGGACTGTGGCACCCGCCCGAGGGAGGACGTCCCGTGCCGGGCCGGAGTCGGCCTCTTGCTCGCCCGAAAGTTAAACACCATCCTTTCTCCCGGTGCTGCTCCTTTTTTTTTATCCATCCCCTGGTCGATAAAGCCCATTTTTAATCTTTAAAAGAATATTATCGCTTATCTTTTTTTCTTTTTCCAAACGGTAAATTTATTTAGATTTTTTTTTTTATGCATCATATAGGTTAATATTTTCAAGTTGATGTTGTAAACCTTTCTTGGGACTATTTTGTTTCTGAAAGCATCTCCTCTTCCTGCACAGGTGCCTTTCAAAATAAAACGATGACTTTATTAATAAATTCACTGTTAATAGAATCTGCTTCCTGAGTGTGGGTCGCTGTCAAAATATTCAAATATCTTGTATTCATTGACTGAATTTAAATGAGGGGGAGTCGGGGACGAAACAGGTGGCGTGCGGCAAGCGAGGCGGCCCTGTTTTCCCTCTGTTAATGGGTTTTTGAGACATGAAGTGGGAGGAATGGCTTCTGTCAGCAGAAACTTCCTGGAGAACAGGAAGTGAAGCTCGTGGCCGTCGGCGAAGGTTCGAGGAGATTACAGGGAATCCGAGCGCAGGTTCGACGTCACGTCTCGGCAATACCGCTCCCCCTGTGGCCTAACGGAGCAATGGCTGATTTTGGGGCCCAAAACAGAATAAAAACAGAGAGGAATGAAGGATTTCCTGGTTTCTGAAGATCAAACTGTGACGGCTCGCCGTCAGATGGATGGCCCTCGGGTGCTCGGATGCCATCCTCATCTTCGCCTTCATTCACAGATGTCTGACGGATGAAGACAGTGACCATCGGATCCGATCAATAATTAAAACGGCGCCCGCTATTATTAGCCGACCCTCGCTGCTCTGCCGCGAAATCTCGGAAAATGAATAAAGCCGGGATTCGTTTGCGCCGACGCCAAATCCCAGAAGAGGGGGGGGTGGGTTAACCATTGGCGGTGTGACGGGCTGATGACTGCTGACAGTTTAATGATGGAGACGGATGCGCTAACAATAGCGTCCAAATTAGCCTCCCGTCCCGCCAATCAAAAGGCTTTTACAGTTTTTCTGCTTTAATGGAGCCATTTCTACTGGAGTCCCCGGCGGGCTATTTACGCCTCTAAAATTCGAACTGTGCAGCAGGGGCGAGGATTTGAAGGTGATTCTTGTGAAACTAGCAGCGGATAACTAGGGCCGCACCCGGCTCTGCGCCTCAAAGGGCAAAGTGACGGCGGGGTCACGACCTGCCGATGAGCTGCGACTACTCTAATTGTGTCACGAGGCGCCGAGGGGACCGTTGACAGACTCGATAAACGATAACGTCGGGGGATTCGGGGGACGGGGGGGTTGGATGGGTTTGATTGACGGCTCAATAAGATGCAATGAAATATTCATCAGAAACTAAAAATTTAATCGTTTTCGTCTTTATCTTCTGACACGAAGGCAGAAACTTTTTTTTTTAAACGGTAATGTTGGGTTCCTAAAAGGAGTCACTGTGGTCGGCTTCACGGGTGAAGTCAGTTTTCAAACAGAAGTGACTTCTCTTAAATTACACTCACCTCTTTAGCTACAACGGTTTGATCCACATTTAGGTTCTAACGTTCCTCGTCTGTTTGCCAGATGAACACATGAATGGATCACTCGGTTCCCTCCATCCTGTCTCTGATAGCCCTCCTCGCAGCTGCTTGCATCCTATGTTTGTGTTTGATAAATAGATTAAAAGTACAACAAAAGGATTTGGAATAATTCAAGGGCGGCAGTAATTAGCACTTGACCCTCAAAGCAAGAAGCTCCCAGGTTGGATTCCCACAGGAGGCCTTTCTGTGTGGAGTCTCCATGTTCTCCCCGTGGCTGCGTGGGGGTTCCTCCAACAGTCCAAAACCATGGAGGTTCAATGGAGACTCTGAATGCCCAGTCAATGAATGAGGGGGTACAAGAGTTGTATGCCTCTATGTGTGGCCCTCTTGGGGGTCAGGGGCGAACCCCTTCTATTGCCCAAAGATGACTGAGCTAGGTTCTAGCCACCTAGATAATGAATGAAATGAAAAATTCAAAATGGAATCTGGTTTGGAGGTCCTCGCTGGGATTTGGTTGGTTTCTGGATAAACAACAACATGATGAGTCTCGTCGCGCTCCTGTTCCTCGCCTCTGCCGACTGAAGCTCAACTCGCCATTTCCTTTCCTGCTCAGAGGATTTTGTCCGTCTCTGAATTTCCCTCCCCTCCCCTCGCTTTCCGGCAGGCCGTTAGCCCGGGGAGACCGTCCGCCCGGGGAAACCGCCCGCCCAGGGAAACCGCCCGCCATCTGGCATCGACTGGAGGATCAACGCGTTTAATCCCGGCAAACGGAAGAGATCCGTGCGCTTGTTTGCCGGCGGCGGCGGCGCGAGATCAGGAAACAGAGTTGAGCCGGCCCGTTTGCCATCCCGGTTTAGACGCGAATGCTCAGTGATCCGGGGCTGTGCGAGGACAGGGTCGGCGGAGACTTGTCTTTTCAGAAATGAGGTTGACGTGTGCAGGGAGATGGATTCGCAACACCGAAATTAGACCCCGTTTCCTGGAGACAAACAGGGAATTAACACAAACATGCTTTCTTTAAGCCGCACCTTTCTCACGCCCATGGTTACCGTGCCGCTCATCCTATTCGCCGTACTTGCTAATTACACTTGCTAACCTGTATTACAGCCATAATGCTGATCCCCGAGGAGCGAGGCCTTCTATCGCCAGCCTCGCCCTGTGGACTTCTGGAAAAATCAGGAGCTATTTCTAGTCCTCAAACACTCACAATGATGATTATTTCCTGATTTAAACAAACAGGGTTAATTGAGGTTCTCCAAAACTAGCGAGGGCTCTTCCTCAGATGGTCCAACAAGTCGGTATCCTTGGTTCCAGCTCGTGTTCTGAATACAGAAGGTTTCGTTACAGCGGAACCGGGTCGGGGTGGAACATGGAAAACCAAAAAAATGAAGAGAAAAGCCAATGGACGGCGCCGCTCGCGCCGCCACCCAGTGTGAAGAGGAGAGTTAGGTGTTAGTCAGCGGATGCAGGTGATGTTTCATCCCGGATGAAGGAACCTCCCCTGCCTCCTCGGCCCAGGGGGCCAATCGGAATAAAGATTTTGGCGTACCCGTTTGGGCGCCACCATTGGGCGGTACCATTGGGTACCGCCGTTGGACGATAGTTGGTAGTTGGAGACACCCTTGGGAGCGACTGAGGAGCAAGGCAGCAGGAAGTTCCACCCGGGTGAAGCATCATTGTTCTGTTAGTCCGGTTAGCGGCGTTCTGTGAGGCGTTCGGGGCCGAACAGTTCCCTCCCCCTTACCCTCCATCTCCACACTGATTGGCTCCGAGTCAGGTGACCCTTGCTCCCCCTCGGAGGGAGGGCCATCCGGACCTGTCCCTCTTTCAGGGTCACCTGCCTCCTTTGGGAATGCTGACCCGCGATAGGTTGTGCTGGCGCTTGTGGGTGTGGTCTTCCCTGTGGTTGTGGCGAGGAGGGGGGGGGGCGGGAGGAGGAGGAGACGGAAGGGGGGGGGGGGGGCAACAGAGTGAGTGATTAGTGGAATGTGTCAAAATAAAATGAAATAAAACCCGGAGACTCAACATCAGAGGGATGAGGGTGAGTTTCTGAGTGTGAAGAAAACCAGCGTCGCCCGGCAACAGAGACACCGTTAGGATGACCACGATGACGATGTGGACATTGAAACACGCACACACAAACGTTAATCCATCACCTCACTTCCCGAATAGGATGACATCAAAATTTGTTTCTGCAGGGAGATTGTGAGTCTGCCACCACACTCACTAAGTCAGCTAGGAGTGCATTCAGCCGGTGGCCTTTTCCAGCCCGAAGCACCCGAGTTGGACTCTGGGCTGTGAAATCTTCATGCAGGTCCAGTGGCTGGAACTGCTGGATCGCTGGGCAGCAACATGGCCGACACAGCACAGATGGGCCACCTCCATGCAGTTAGCGCTAGCGTTAGCAACTGAAGTGCAGCGGGAAAATGTTCAAAACACAAAGGTGCGAACGAGAGATTAGCTACCCCGCTGCTAATCTTAGTGGCATTAGCGAAGTGTCGCGGTTCATTAATTTCCTATAGGAAGGACGTTTTCTCGCTGGCATGGTCAACTGAGGAAAACGGAATCTCCTAATCTCGTAAATTTGCCCGAATACAGATCCCGGGGTCACATTGAGAGATGCTCCTGATAGGTTTCTGCGGGTTTAGCAGTGCAGCGAGATCCAGTTCTGGTGCTCAGAGGAAAGTAAGGATTTGTATAATGGAACCGAAACTGTGAAAACTACCAACGGAAAATGGAGGCTGTGAGCTTCCGATGGGCCGTGACCCAAAGGCCTGTTAGCTTCTGTTTGCTCACTAGCTGAAACATCTGGCCGATCGCTACGTCGCGATGCAACCCGACAACGGTGCTTGACAACCAGACACGACCAGCGCGAAGGGACGGAACTTGTGAAAAGCTACCTGGGACGTTCAATCTCAGCGGCGAGACAAACTGCAAAGGAACAAGAAGGCGCTAAAATACAACCACATGGCCAACTGGACTCCGGCTACGAAGTGTACGACTCCGCTGGCGTCAAATCAAGCCGAGGCTCTCGGCGTTTCTGTTCTTTCGCGAGGTTTGCTTTGTTTTCCTCGTCTCCTCCTGTCCCGCCATCGTCGACCATTCCAAACATATGCCGAGGTGCGGGCGGAATTAGCGGGCGAATGTACTGTGGCGTCGACGCTCCCCGTCCTGACGCCACGCTCCGCGGCCGGGGGCCATTATCGGCCCCGCTGTCGTCCTTGAGGTGCCGTTAGAAGCTGCGCAATTTGGCTCGAGCCGTCGGCGCTAACGAGTGCCGGCCGTGGCGTTCGCATTCTGCGGGCTGCGAGAGGAGGACGAGGAAGAGGAGAAGGAGGAGGGGGGGGGCTGCTCCATCTCTTGCTGCGAGCCGGTCGACGGTGTTCGCTCTGTATGAGGCGCCCCGTCAGTTCGCCATCTGCGCCGGGCAAATTAAAACTGTACGCCGTGGGGCGAGGGGTGTTTTTGGCGGCGTCTCCTATGACGATAGCGCCGGGACGCCGCACTCACCGCCATTCATGACGGAGGTGTTCCTTGGATTCCGATTTTTGTCCACTTCTGGTCGTTTAGCAGAAGCGTAGTCTTAAAAAGGAAACGACACGACGGGACTATTTGATTAGCCGAGCGGGGAGGCGATTGTCAGACACGGAAGCAGAAGAAAGGGAGCGCTCCCGTCTTTGGCGGAGGAAGGAACGGCGCCCCAGGTGACGGCGGCTTTGTTCGGCCCGCCGGTCTGTTGTCGACTCCGACGGCTGACAATTGATCTTTAGCGCCGAGACTTGAAAAGGCTGCTTCTTTTGGGCAAATCCAAAACCTAAGTTAAAAAAAAAACAAACTACAGACAGACAATCTGACCCGGTGCGGAAAATTTCAAACATGGCGGCAAAGTGTCGGGTTTGGCGAGGCGCCTTCCAGTGGAGCAAGTTGACAGACCGCTGAGCGCGGAGCGGCGGCGCAGGTCCAGGCCGGCGCCGCTGGCAGACGGATTGGCCTTCGTTCTGATGCGGCCGGGAGGGCGGCGAGGCTGGCGATGGATGGCTCTGCCGACTCTAATGGCCGACATCTTCCGGCATGACGGGCGCACCGCTGATACTAATCACTCGGTTGGATCTACCACCGCCATTACCAACCCCTGTGTCCCAATTTGTCCGGTGACGGAGGGGCCAGCCTTTGTCCGTCTTAATAACTTGGGAGTGAAAGATAGTCGAGGTGGTGTGTGTGTGTGTGTGTGTGTGTGTGTGTGTGAGTGAGGGACGGGGGGTCTTGACAAGAGGTCCTGCCTCAAGGCCATCTGCTTGAGAGGGACGAGCTTTGAATGTCGCGTTAGGAAATTTGTCCCGCCTCCTCCGTCTTATCGGCGAGCCCGTCAGCATTTCTCATGCCGTCTGGGTGGTGGAGGTGGCGGAGGAGGGGGCGGCGTGCGGCCGGCGGGGGGAGTAATGGGACGTGACAGGGATGATGATCCCCCCTGATACAGGGCATTAGGCAGCCGGGGCTGGAGCAGCTCCTGGTCCATCACGGGAGTGACGCTCCAGACAATGGCTTCAATGTTTAAGCTGTCAGGCTGGCTTTCGGGGAGACGGGGGGGACGGGCGGGTGGGGGGGGGGGGAGGTGGGAACGTGGGCGGGGGGTGAGGATGGTGCCATCGACCCACTCCGAGATCTCGCAGCCTCCCGAGCAGATAAGCGCCCCAACATTTACATTTCCCGCCTCTGCAGATAAAAGAAGCGGCGCAAGTCACCCGGCACTCAAGGTCAACCAGGCGTTCGGGGTGTGTGCGTGAGTGTGTGAGTCAGCGGGTTTACTTTTAAAAGCCGACGTCGAAGTCTTTAACATGGAGATACCGAGGCTGAAGGGATAACCTGATTGGACGTCTTTCTGGAAAGGGGGAAGGGGATAGGGCTTTAGTTGTTAAATCTGATGAGCGTCTGGAAGTCGGCAAGGGGCGGGGGGGATCTGACACCATCACTGCAAGAGTCAACACGTGTGTGTGTGTGTGTGTGTGTGAGTGTGTGTGTGTGTGTCATCAACTCACAACTGTGAACAACAAACACTTGGGCAACCACATCTACTGCACTTCCTGGTTCCTCCCAGGTGCAGATGTGTGAGTGAGAGGGTGAATACTTGTATATCTGTGGATGAGCTATGAATGATGGGGTATTTTCACACCGTGCAGTTTCAAAGCGCTTTACGCAAGATAGCTGGAGCCGCCTGAACACCCGAGCCATCAGCCACGGTCCTTTCACAGTCCCCCGTCAAGAAAGATCAGCGAAGAAGACCCTCGCGGTTCAAGACGGTAAACAAACCCGTCGCTCCGCCGGGCGCTAACGTTTCGGACGCAGCGCCGCCGGTGAATGTTTGTTTTCGCCATCCAGCTCCCCGTCACCGCAGATTCACCCCGCCATTTATCTACCACTGGTCAGAGAAAAACAAAAGGGAGAAGATGTCCAGGATCGATTCTCCTGTCTGCCCGCCGCGCCTCTGTTGCCGCGGTGACAGCATTTCACTTTAATTCGATATGATTATCAATGGCGTTGGCGGGCCCAGGTAGGCCAGGAAACACACGCAAAAAAAAAAAAAAAAAAAATTTCCAGTGACTCTCTGCAGCCGACACACACAGGAGTCACACCGCCGGCGCAGGTTTCCTTCACACGCCAATACGAACGCTCGCCCGGCACTTTGCTAACCCTTAGCCGGCTAGCAGGGAGGAAATGAAAAGGCTCATCTACTGACCGTACGCCGAGTCCAGCGCTGTGTTCTGCTTGCGGGTGGTGGCCAGGACGTCTAGGGGAGGGAGGGAGGGAGTGGGGGCAAAAATAGAAACCGTTAGCGCTGTTTCTTCGCCACCCGCTTCCTGATTATCGAGTCCAACAGTGTTGCAGACACGCGCGCGAGGAAGCTGCAAACGACACTTTGTCCCCACGCAAATAAATATATACACAAAAGAAATGCATCGGCGAGCAAATACTTAATTAACGCCGAAAGATTGAGAACAGTTCCCTGGCGGGGATTGAGAACGGGGGTGGACGAGCGGCTGCTCTCGCTCCTTAGAGATGAACTGAACTGCTGCCCGCGCCGAAATGAATGCATGCTAATGCAGCAATTAGCCGGATCAGTGTGAGCTTCAGTCACGCCGGCAAGTAGGTTTTTTTCAGGCCACGTCAGGGGCAGGTGTTGTCGAAGCCCGTCTAGGAGGGATGTGACAAGGTGCAATGGAGGGCAAAGGAAACCCCGTCCACAATGAATGGTAGTCTATAGGTAATGTTATTGTATCTCCATCCAAAATATTCATTTTATTCCTGTTCATAGCTTCAACTGTAATCGTCGTTTGCATTAAAAAAGAAAAAACATCAATCAAAATTAAGTAAAAACAGCTTGACGCTAATTCTTGCTGTGATGCTAATTCTCGCCTCACCTACCCGAACAGAAAACAACTCTTTTAAAACTCTGGTTTTCTGAATGGAGTTTCGCCTGGCCCTATCCAAGTTAGCATTGGACCTCTCTTTTCCCTGTAGCTCAGTCTGTGGAGCGGGCCGGGCTCGGAAACCCCCTCCTCCAGAATCCCCATTATCGCTTCATAAATCTACGAATACATGAATAACAAGGTGGAGGTTTCTGCTGCTGCTGGAAGAAGCATCTTTGAAGCATCTCCGCTGTGGAGCCGGTGGGGGATTGTCTTCTGGCAGTTGACGTCTCCTGACGGAGGTAGACTGTGAAGATACCACGCGGTGTCTTCCTTCGTGCTAAGCTAACTAGCTTGTCTAGCTGCCAGCACATAGAAGACAACCCCCCCCCATTCCCCTTCTAATATTTGGGAAGGAGGGGTTCATCTGTCAGCGGAAATCAGATTTTCACAACATCTGGCGAGAAGGTTGGATCAAGGGTGTTTACATTTTGCTTCGGATGCGTTTCCACCCCCACCTCTGTGGCCCAGCGGGGGGCCGCCGCACCCCTCCTTCCCCACCTCCCTCACCCGGATCCGTGCAAAAAAAAAACAACAAGGGGTGTTCCCAACTCACCGTGGCAGGTATCGGGGTGCTGGAGGAGGCTGCTCTCCACGTCCTGCTCGAAGGCCCCCCTGAGGAGATGCACAAACACAACAAAGGGGGGTGAGGGGGTGGAGAGGAGACCTGTCAGTAAAGTTCTTGCCATAATCCGCCGAGCAACTTTTATGAGCAGAGGTAGCTGGTATTTGGTGTGTTTAATATCTTACAGCTCCAGGTAGACCTTAATGGTGTCCACCAGGAAAGTTACCTGGTTCTTTGGGCACAGTTAGAACCGAGCAGATGCTAAAACCTGACATCGTTACCGCCTCAGCAATCAACCATCAAGGAGCAACATGTTAGCATGTCTGCTAGCTTTCCCCGGCTCTCCTCTCTGAAAGAAGAAGCAGCAGGTCCACCATCGCCTCCGCTAGTGTTGCCGTGCCGTGATGACCTCGCTCACAGCGAGGGGGAACTATGGCCGCTTTTGGAGGGAACGGTTCGACTACTACAATTTTGGTTCCAGGAAGTTGCCTCCTCCAGTGAAAAACTAGTTTTGCATTCCCTCAGACAGATGTGACATGCACCTTAAGGTCCACATGCTAAAACAAACCACAGAAGAAGAAGAAGAAGAAGAAGAAGAGGAGGAAGATGACAAGGACAACATGAAGGTGGGAGCTGCCACAGTATTCAAGGAATAACCATGGGCTATAAGATGAAGTGTTTTCATCTTCTCTATGAACCCAGTGAGCAAAACTGCAGACTTTTTTGGGCCAAAATGTAGATGTTCCTGTGCGAGCTCTGAAAACCCCTCTGAGGTGTAGCAGGCCAGAAGACCTCGGACCTCTTCGTCGATCTGTTTCTCAATGCTTCCGTGCGTTTTGTCCCAAGAAAACATCTGACCAGAGTTTTTAAAGATGTCCCTCCGTAGTCTCCGAGCAGCTAATGGGTGTAGCTTCGGCGTTCCACCAATCCCTTCTGAGTTCCTATGGAACGGTAAAAACGCCTTGGAGATCTGGAGTACGAGCTAAGATGGTTCTGGGAGCTGAAGGTCCGCGACCCCTGGTCCTTCTGCTGCCCCAAAGCACTGAGAAACAGAACAGCACCTGAAAAGGTACTAAGAGCTGCAAAAAGTTCCTATAGTGAGAAAGAGGCTATGGAGACCCACCTGGATTCGTGTACGTGTGTTTGTGTGTGTGAAATAATACATATAATAGCGTCACCATCCAGCTTTGATCTTGTGCATTAAACCCATCTCTTGCTTTGAAATGATTTCATGAAAGCGCCGGATCCGGCGAACCCCCGATCACAGCATGACTCAGCATAAATACTTTCGTCATGTACGGCAAAGTAGTACATAATTTAATTATAGCATGAATTGACGACGCGTGGCGCCCAAACGGGGAAATAAAAAGAGAGATGTAATCTCTCACGGCGGGACAGATAATCTTTAAACCGCTGTGACGAATCGCCAAACTATTAAATTATTGATTTCGCTAAAACATTAATAAATAATGTGATTGATGGTCCCCGGCTGGGGGACGCGGCTGCGGAATCCAATTAGGAGGCGATCCGTCGCTAATGGAGAACAACAACTGCATCGGCGGAGGAGAAAAACAAAGACTGGAGAAGAAGGAGAGGAAGGCTGCAGGTCTGCTTTTTAAGATTTGTCTGTCTGCGGTGCCACCTGGAGGGTGGGAGTGTCAGCGCAGACAGGTGTTTAAAGTGGGAGGAATTCATTTAAAATTAAAAACCCTGAGCCAGAGAATGAGTGAGGAACATTCATTTGTTATCTAGAAAATGGAGGCTCCGAACAGAAAGGCCTCCGGAGGGATTCCGACCGGGGACCTTCTGGCTGTGAGGCGGCGGCGGCGCTAACCGCTACACAGTGATGCGCAGAATGGGAGCCGGTTTTTGTTTTTAAATTATCTGCGGTTGAGGTGGATTTGTTTTTTTTTTTAGGAATGAAGATAAACCCTGCTCTTCCTGGTGAGGTGGCGACGGCGGAGCAGCTAGCGCTTGTAGCTCGATTTCCTGCCCTTTGTTCTTAAAGCTAATCAAATCAACATGAAAATGGAGACGACGCGGTTTAGAAAGTGGTTTCTGGTGGAGGGCGGGTTGGGGGTGGGGGTGGGGGTTCCGCAGCGCCATCGTATCAAACAAATCCCTCCAAAATGTTTTAACCTGCTGTCTTCTCTGACTCGCGCCTCCGGGATGCTAATCGGGGAAAATTCCCCCATCTAAACCTCCGCTCCAGATAGAAGGAATAAAATGGATTTTCTGCCTCTCTGACGAGAACGCGCCCCGTATCGGTGCCCTGCCCCCCCCCTCCCACAACCACAACCCCCCCCCACCTTGGAAAGCGGCGGCGGCGAAGTAACGACACCGGGAGACGGCGTGCTCTCCAGCCGAAGGGCCTTCCGGCTGGCCGCGCCCACGCAGCCGTAATGGAGCGCGTCATGCACTTGAACGCGGTGCTCTTTGCGCCCAAACAAGCGCATGTCTCACGCTGGTTACACCCGGGGGGGGGTAATATACGGAACAAGCTAGCAGGCGCACACACACACACACACCCACACACACATACACACACACACACACACACACCCACAAGCACGCGCGCACAGCGTGTCGCTGGCTAACGCCTGGATTTATTCGTGCAGCCGCGTTAAAGGATTTCACGGTCGACTTTGTGCGCGGAAAGGTGTATGAATGCGGTGGCGTCGTCACGACGACAGCATTGCCGTCGTATGCGTCACGGCGAGCCTGCTGATTGGCTTAGAGGGCGGCGACCCAGGCAGAAGATGGAAAGAACCCAGGAAGGAGAAGGCTGAGAACCCAAAGACAGAAAACTCAGGTAGGAGTTTGCTGGATGTTGAACACTTTGACATCCTGACATCCGAACTAACCATTTCGCGGGAACTTCTCGAGAACATTCGAGAAGCTCAGAGCAGAAGGAGCTGAGCGACAGGTCATTCCCCCCCTTCCTGATGAAGATTTTCCAGATCCAGCGACACCATCTGATCTGTTTTCTCATTGGCCGATGACTCACTGAGAGTTGGAGCACCGTCATGAGTGTAATGACCCGAGGGTCATGAGACATCGGAGGATTTTGGTTCTCAAAGCCACGTTTTTTTTTTAAATTTAAACAAAGCAAATTTCTGACTTCCTGTTTTGAGCCAACCATTTCACACACACACACACACAACACACTACTTTAGGACTGTTTAAAAATGGTCGCCCGTGCTAACGCCGTGCTAGTGATAGCTCTTCGGCGGTTCCACACGGGAAGGTGGTTCCTCGACTGAATGAGGAACCGGAGCAGAACCTTCACCGCTCGGTGGTACTGGGAGGTCCGGCAGCTGCTGGACGCCATTTCATTTTATCGAGGGCGGAGGAAGAGGTGGTGGTGGTGGAGGGGGGGAGTAAAGGCTCATGGGGGAAAAACCGGCCGAGGTGAACATAAAACATTTTGTTCCGCATTAAGATTGGCTGATGGAACAAGAGCTAATCTTTCAACCTGAGAGGCGAAGACAAGGAGGAGGAGGAGGAGGAGAGGGGGAGGAAGATGGAGGAAGATGGAGGAGGCGGAGGAGGGCGGAGGGTCTCCACGGCCGAGACACGAATCACTCATTAAAATTTATGCCGCCTTTGGGTGAGAGAGGACCGAAGGCGAGGCGGAGGAGGAAGAGGAGGAGGAGGAGGAGGTGGAGGAGCCCCAGGAGGGGGTGGGGGGGCCGAGAGTCTCCGGGCGCTCAGGACCGACCCCCGCCTCCGAGACGGGATGTGGGGAATCCAGGTTTCAGGAGAACCTCGATGAGAACCAGATGATCGGATCCACTCCTCCTCCTCCTCCTCCTCTTCCCTCAGTTTCCAGGGTTATTTCACACAGATCCTCCCCTCCTGCTTCTCCAAAACATCACCCTGAATGAGTGCTATTATTATTATTATTGTTATTATTTATTAGAATTATCATTATTATTTCCATCTATATTTTATTATTATCTTATTTGTTTTTTAACCATTTTAAATCATATTTTTATTATTATTTTCTTCATCTTCTTCTTGTTCTTATTTTTGCTATTCCTATCAATATTTAGTTATTTTCATTTTGTAAATGTCTATAATATATTTTTTATTACTTTAACTTATAATTATTATTATTATTATGTTATTATCAGTAGTAGTATTGGCTGGGATAGGCTCCAGCCCCAATGTGACCTTGACTGTAAACACTATGAATAGTGAATGCATGAATGAATGGAAGAATGCATGAAGCATAATTTCTCATTATTATCATTATTATACTAATTAGCTATGATAGACTCAATCCCCACAGGGACCCTGGCTGCAGGATTAATGGAACATATAGTGAATGAATGACTTCACGAATTAATGCATGCTCGAATTATCATTATAATTATCATCATCATTATTATTATTAACTGGAGTTGCTCCAGATCCACCACAAGGGTGACTAATGTGGTAGATAGTCAATGAATGAATGAATGAATGAATTCTATTTATTTATTGATTTATTCATTCTCAATATTTTTATTATTATTATCATCATTAGCTGAGATAGGCTACAGCCCAACCCCGACCCTGAGTGCAGGATAAGTGGCAGAGGTTGGATGGACGGATTATTATTATCATCATTATGATTATTATTATAATTATTAATGAACTGCTCCTTTAACCCTACGTCCCATGGGAGTGAAGCTAACAATGCCAACTGAGGCTGCTTTGCAGAAAATAAATAAGCAAGAGTCTCACACACACACGCACACCCACACACACGTAGTACCAAAGTATGCATGGAAAGCCCATAATTTGAGTTTACAGACAAAATCATCCTGCGGGAGCTGGTCGACCGTGTGTGTGTTTTTGTGTGTGTGAAGTGCAGCAGGTTGAAAATCCCCAGTTTATGTACACGGCAGTAAAAAGAGGGAAAACAGGCGGTGGGCTGATTTAGGACCAGGATGTAGATCACGCTCACGGGGGACGCAGACGGTCCTTGACTGTCAGCCGGCCGGACGGGAAAATAGCAGCTTTAACGGCCTGCACTCCTCCACCCTTGCCGTTTACACCATCCATCTGTCCGCCCGTCCCTGCGTGCATCTCACACTCTCACACACACACACACACACACACACACACTTCCCTCACCAGACAGCGGCGCAGCGGACGTGACTAAAACACTGCGAGACAAACATCGCTTCCGATTTCACCAACATGCATCAAAATACAATTACTGCGACAAATTATCCTATTACTATTACTTTTATATATTACTACACCTTCAACAGTACAAGAGTTATTATTATCTTATCTCGTTACTAGTTTATGATTATAAATATAAAGTGTATTCATTTTAGAATACACTTTCTCCAGCATGGCCCATGACTTTATTGTATAAAAAAAACAACCCGGGAGTCAGATGCTTGCCGCCGAGACGCGTCTCGACCCGAGATTAGCTATTGATTGTCGAGAGGCTGATGTGATTGCTTCTGTTCTGATGCGGCTTGCGCACACGCACACACACACACACACACACACACACACACACACACACACACACACACACACACACACACACACACACACACAGACAAGTGTTGACGCTGTGTCGCTAATTAGCAGCAGGTGGCTGCAGAGAGGCTGGAGAGGCGGGACAAGAAGTGGATCCGCCAACTTTTCGCCGTCAGACCCGTAGCTGAGGCCAGAGGAGGCGGGGCCACACCTGATGACTGATGGAAATGTTGATGACACACACACACACACACACACACACACACACACACACACACACACACACACAAGACGCTTTTAAGCTGCCTCGCTGATTAGCAGTATGTGTCCCTAACTTCCTGATGTATCTGCAGCCGTGGCCAGAGGGGGCGGGGCCACACTTATTCACTGATGGACGAGTGATGCTGACAACGCACACACACACGCACGCACACACACACACACACGAAACAAGATTCCCGTTTATTTTAACTTTGCAAATCTCGTCAATAATATTTATTGCCAACATTTCACATCATTTCAATGAATTGGACAATTATACAGCTATAATCTACTCATAATCATGCAAACACTTCATCATCATAATGTTATATTTTCTATCAAAATATCTCATCTTTATTGGCATTTTTTTTACAAAAACTCCTCTTGCATTATTTTATATTCTATAATACAGTTTATAAATATTAAAATTATGAATTCAATACTAATGAGTACAATTACCGCTATTAACGTCCCTACAGCCAATAATATTATTTTTACATGTGATTTCCCCTGCTTAAATTACTATTACTAAGTAAAGGGTCATTTCTACTTCATAAATTCCATTATGAATACAGAGCCATTTCATAATATCATTATTACTATTATTATTTACGTACTTCAAGAGGAATTCGATTATTTTATATTTCCTTAAAAAAATGAATTATGATTGCTGAATAGTCTGAAAGAATTATGACTGAATAGAATTATGATTGACGGATGGATTTCAGTAATGATGTACAGAGTCTGGTTCAAGGCCTTAATCAGGCCCATTAACACAACCCACCTGCACACACACTCACACTCACACACTCCTGTGAGCCAGGAGCTGTAAAAAGAAATATATAAAAAGGAATATTCCTGGTTCACAAGCCAACGGAAACAACCGGAACAGAATAAAGAGCTGGAACCTGAAGAGTTATGGTCCGTTCCTGAACACGACCCCCCTCCCCTCCTCGCAATCCTCGTTTTTTATTTTTTTTTTACAGGGGTCATAAAGTCCTGCGTCGTCACGGAAACAGCAAAATCGCTGCCCGGTGAAACCTGCTGTGCAACACCTTTATTACACCCTAACTCCAAACAGGAAGGGGGCGTCCCATGCGCCACTTCCTGTTTGGCCAAAAGGAGCTATTTCTCCCATGACTACTTATTCTATAGAATTGTTCGCTGATACCGATCAATACCTGTTGAGCGGATCAATGACACACCAGAAGAGGAGGACAGGTGTCCTTCAGCTTCCATCTGCCTGCCAGTGGGACGTTCTGGACCGTCCAATCCATCACGGCTATTGATCCAAACCGATCAATAAAATTTACTTTTATTATTTTTCTTTTTCTCTGAAGGCCACGTGTGGAGATGTGTGTGTGTGTGCGCAACTCACTTGAATCCTGGGAAAAAGGTGGCGCAGCTGCCTGACTTCAGCCAGACGCAGTATGGGTCCCGGGAAGACAAGCAGCTCCTGGAAGGAAAGAAGAGGAGGAAGAAATGAAGAAGAGGAAGGAGAAGAAGAGGATGAAGAAGACGATGACATCATCAGCCCTGGCGCCCCTGCCATGGTCATTAAAGAGTACAACACCAAACGGCGTCTGGAGAGCCAAAAACGCTGACACCAAATTATCACCACCGTTGCGAGAACTTGCACCGTCGGCGTTGTCGAATTAGCGCCCAACGAGAATTGCGTCTTTTGTCTTATAATAAAAATGTGCCTTAAATGCCACCTGATTGTGTTTTGATTGATTCATTAATTCTGCATCGATGCAGATCACATTAATTTATTTTGTTTTATTCTATTAATGCGTTCACGTTTCAGGAAATTGATCTAACCTCCTCGGGCAGGAAGCAGGGCAAAGCAGCTGTCAATCGCAGGGTCATCTGTCGATCATGGGTACACATAGAGAGACATCCAACCGTTCTAGGATTCATCCATTCATTCATTCATTCATTCATTCATTCGTTACCTACAACCTTCAGCCCGCACAGTCTGGGGGCTGGAGCCAATCACAGACAACCTTGGGACGAGAGGCGGGGTTTAACCTGGATTGGTCAGCTGTCAACCAACCATTCACCATCTCATTCACAGCTACGTACAATTTCAACAAATTCAAAAATTTCTCCAATGAACCAACTGAGTGTGTCTGGACCGTGACAGATGACGGGGAACCTGCTGACCTCTGACCCCCGTGTTCCACGTCAAGAGGACGAGACGGAGCTCCAGACGTTCTCCTCAAAATGAAAGCGCTGAATCTCATCAAGCCTCCTTCTATTTTGGGAGATCAGGGAGGGGGCTGAGAGGTGGAGAGCGCCCGCGCTAAGCTAATCGGTTCCGGCGCCATCGTTCCGTGGCCGATCGCTAATTGAACCAATTTAAGGGAGCGGCTCCGGTGGCCAATCTCCCCCCTGCAGACACACTCGACCCCCCCGCTCGCACCCGGAACCGTTTCCTTCCGAGTTCCGAGCATCACGTTTCACGGCTGTCGGTCGCAAGCCCCTCGGGCTCGCCGCTGAGTCACGCCGCGTACCCTTCCGTGTTTTTAAACCCAGACCAAGATTTACAATTTGCGTTCTTTGGGGTTTTCTTTCTCCCTCTGTCCCTTCTCCAGAAACTACTTTCCAAGTACATTATTGGTTGATTATCGGATCAATGGATTGTTACAGTTATTGGATGCTGAAAAAAGAAATCCTTTGGACAAATGGAAACGCTAAGATACAAGTCACACAAGCAATTAAGGGAAATCAGTTTTGGGTCAGATGATTGAAGATGGTATGGATCAGGTGACCTTGGAGATGTCCAGCTGACATAAAAGTGGCCTAACGATGACCAAGAGACATACAAGTTGACCCTAAAAATGTCAAGGTGACCAGATGACGAGGAGACATAAGGGGCGACCTAGAAATGTTCATGTGATCTGCAAATGTCAAGGCAACCAAGAGACACACAAGGTGACTTTGAAATGTCCATGTCACCAGGAGACATTAAGGTGATCTTAGACCCGGAGACAAAAAAAAGTGACCAGGAAGCGCCCAGGTGACCAGCAGCTTTCCAATTGAGCTAGAGCCATACATAGGACCAGGTGACCTCGGGGTGAAGTAAAGGTGCCGTCCAGGTGACCAGCTGATGTAAAGTTGACCTGGAGACGTAAAAAAGTACTAACGTCCATGTGTCCAGGAGGTGACCAGATGACATAAAGGTGAGCAGGACATTTCAAGGTGACTGAGTGATCATAGGAAGGACCAGGTGACGTCCAGCAGTTATAAAGGGGACCTCCAGGTTAGAAAAAGGTGACCTGTAAATGTCAAGGTGACCAGGACACATCCAGGTGACCAGGTGACATGAAGGTGACCTTGGAGATGTCCAGGTGACCTGGAGACATAAAAGTAACCAGGAAACTTCCAGGTGACCAGGAGATGTACACATGACCTAAAGGTGACAAGGTGGAGTCCAGGAGCGATAAAGGTGACAAGATGACGTTGCTGTGACTAGGTGACATGAAGGTGACCATCTGATGTCCAGATGAGCTAACGGTGATATCCAGATAACCTGGGGACATATAGGGGTGACCTGGAGGTGTCAAGATGACCTGGAGACATAAAAGTGCCCAGAGAAGCTCCGGGTCAGCAGGAGATGACCAGGTGACATAAAGGTGACCAAGTAACATAAGGGTGACCAGTTGATGACTACGTAATGTTGACTAGGGGACATTAAGGCAACCAGGTGACTTCCAAGTGACCAGATATCAAAAGGCGACCATGTTGTGTCACGGTGAGATAAACTTGACGTCCAGGTGGCGTAAGAGTGACCTGGAGACATTCAGTTGACCTGGAAGTGTCAAGGTGACCAGGACACATCCAGGTGACCAGGAGACATGAAGGTGACCCTGGAGATGTCCAGGTGACCCGGAGACATAAAAGTGCCTCGGAAAGGTCCACGAGATTTCCAGATGACCAGGTGACATAAAGGGGACCAGGTGACACCCAGGAGTGATAAAGGTGACCAGGCGATGTCCGGGTAACGACCAGGTGAGATGAAGGTCACATGTAGGTGTCCAGGTGATGTCCCGTTGACCGGGTGTAATGAAGGCAAGCAGGTGACACTTAGGTGATACTAAGGTGACCAGGTGACATCCTGGTGACTAGGTAGCTCCAATCTTAAGGCACTGCAGATTTAGATTCCCACCTATGGAGAGTTAACGTGTGTGTGATAATGGTTATCATAACAAACAAACTATCACAGACAGCGTGGTGGTTGGGTCACGCCATCCAGGTGACTCGTTTATATTCTCGCATCCCTTTCCTCGGGCCGGCGGCGGCGAGGAGGAAGAGGAGGCCGCCTCTGAAAGGAGGAAGTGGAGAGGGAGGGGAGCTCTCTGCGCTCGCTGCAGCTGGGCGCGCTATAAATGCACGCATTTATCCGGCGGCCAAAACACACACGTGTAAACACACACACACACACGTTTATGAATAAAGCTGTAGTTGAACCCTCCCCCCGGCTGCGATGCTATAGATACCGCACTTATTTAGCAAACAAACCCGTCGGCGCAGGAAAAAATAAACATAAAAGGAACCGCGCTTTTATTTTACGTCTTGGAGCAGCGTCGGGACCGCGTCGTGCAACGGAAAAAAAAAAACATAGGACGGGCTGTGAGGTTTGAAGACAAGCCCCAACACCATCGGAAGGAGAGGTAACGTTGCCTTCCTTCCAACACGATGCCAACTGACCCATTCTCGGCGGCCTCCTCCCCAGGGGAGCCGGTTCTGATGTAGCCGTAGTTCCAGCACTGGAACTACAAACACGGCTTCGTCCGATCCATCGCTTTAGCTGCCGTTTAGCTGGACGAGCAGTGGTGGATGAGCGTAACCGTGACATCTACGCCGTCATGTGACTTCCGCCACTTCCCCCTCTGCTAATCGGACGCTAATGTTAGTGCCACTGATAAGAGAATAACAGTGACAATAACCTGAGTTGACTTCCTGTTTGCGCGGCGCTAACGCGGAGCGGCTTATGAGCGCACGCAGACCCGCGCAGGTCGGGTTCGGCGCCCCCGAGGTCATAAACCTCTCCGTTACGGAACGACCCTATTGGATCTATTCATTAATAAGCTGCTGAAAAGACACGGGGAGCGGATTGTTCAATTCCCGTTCGTCGCCGCTGCCGCCGTCCCGTCAAGGTAATTTAATAGACGTAAAACGTGCCGCCGTTGTTAGCGAGAGGCCGGCGGGGGCAGAGGCGGGGGGGCGGGTTGTACACAAGGTTAACTTATTCAACAGATACGCCGCGACCCGAGCCCAGAAATTATTATTCAGTGCCGCGAAACATCCATCAACGTTTCCTCGCCGGCCACACACCCACACACACACACACGCACGCACACACGCACACACACACACACAGCTATCGTCTGGTGTCCAGAATCTCAGCAGTTGCTTGTATTTCTGTCTCTGTGCAGACGTTGATGACGCCACGAGTCCTGACTCGGGTTCTGACTCCATAACTCCTCAGTGGAAAATGCCACATCTTGCGAAAAGTGTGTGTGTTTGTGTGGTCTCTTGCAAAACGTGGTGCTCCACCAGAGTCCGGACGAGTGTTTTGTTACTTGCCGAGCGTGTGTGCGCCGCCCCTCCCTGGACACAACAATTCCTAAGAGCATTGGCGTCTGGGTTTCATTTGAATGTGGATCCCGGAGTGGCGTCATCTAAGCCCCGCCCCCTCCCAGCACCAGGAAGAGGACGCCGATCCCTGCTCCCCCTTCCCTGGCTGCTGTTTGATTAATCAGACCGGGTATTTGGTGATATTTGCAGCCGAGGGAAACCCGATCGGACCCACGGGCGGGAGGGGGATGACGGAAACCCGACCTCCCCTTCTGCTCCCCCCTCCACCGCTGAGACTCGGGGGACCCCTAATCCTGAGACGAGGTGAGCGCTCACTCCCGCCCCGTCGCCCCTGTCAACCCCGTGCTCGTGTCTTTTCCTTTCTCCTCCACCTTCGGGGGGCCGGATCGCGGCGGATCAGCTGGATCCAATTTATGGAGGGGATTTATGAAGTGCGGAGCTTCTCCAAGCCGCCACAACGAGGGGTTAGCATGCTACGGGGGCCTGAGCAGTCTCTAGAGGAGCTCGGTGTGTGTGTGTGTGTGTTTGTTGGGGTGAGAGGGGTCAACATTCCTGGCTAAAAATAGAACGGCGGAGACGGAGAACATTCACCGGGGCCCCGAAGACGGAGAGAGAAACATCAACCGCTCTCGAAATTAAGGATCTTCTAGGATTTTAAACCCAAACCAGGGTGGAGACCAGCTGGTCCTTCACCTCCCCTGGATCTTCTCATTTTCATTTGGAGGTCCGGTCGGAGCCCAGAGAGCGCTGATCGGGCAAATGTGGCCGATCGATAGCCGGATCGCTCAGAGATCTGATCGAGTTCTTGCGGCGGCCGGCGCCGCCCGGATGCTGGCGTTCTGTCGGCGAAGGCCGGCTTTTATTTTGTCGGCGAACTGAAACCCGACGCTCTCCGAACGTCACTGTTCAAAACAAACCGTCTGCCTGGGCTTGATTGACATTCTGATCAAATGGAGATCAATAGCCTAAATTGGCTCTGCCAAGACGTTCAATGACCTTGGGCTTTTTCAGTGTCTCAGGCTCTGAGGTAGCTGCACTTTCTTTTCACATTTCATTTTTTTTTTTTTTTTCTCAGACACCAGAGGCTGATTAATTCATCCGTCCAGCGGATTACAGAAACCCGACACTCTCGGCCCGAGATCAGGATTTCTACCGTGTTTTGTTTTGTATCGCCGTCGCCGTGACGATGGGGGGACAAAGAAGAGAGGGAGGGAGGGAGACTGAAGAAAAAAATGATGAAAGTCTGGGTTTAAAAGGATTTAAAAGGTTTAAAAGTTAATTGACAATTTAATTTAATTTAATCTAATTGAATTCAAGTAGTTTCATCAAGTACTATTTGACATCTCGATTTTATAATTTTTACTTAACATTATTTTATTGGTATTGATAAAAGACGATCAGAAAAAAACAACTGTAATAAAAAAAAGGATTTGCTTTAACCAAAGAGCTGTGAAAAAAAAAAAAAAACAGTGGCGATTTGGTTATATCACTGTTTCTCAAACGAATAAAAAAAATAAAAGGCATCAGATATCAGTTCAGTATTCAGCTCCCCCTCCCCAGCTTAAAGAATAATTTCTGTTATTTGCCTAAGACTTTGGACCTAAACCCTAAAGCAGCGTCCTGGCAGGACTCCGGGGGGGGGGAAACTAATTCCTGGAGTTTCTTTGCGACGCTGAAAGTTTTCCTCCGGGCTCCTGCAGCGCCGAGCGTGTCCACCGGGGGCGCCGGCGACCCGCGGGTTGACGTCAGCTCGTAGCTCATGTTTCCCCCCAAGAACCGGCGGCCGACAGCCCTCGTGAAACACGAGGAGCGTAAAATCAATGAGGTGGGCCGAGATCAGCGGCAGCTGGAGTCCGGCGAGACGTTTGATTAAATAAAATTAAAAAAAAAAAATCAAGGGTAAGAGAGAGTGCGACCGGACAGCGCCGCTCAATATCGGCGGCTCGACGGACTCGACCGCCGTCTCCGTCGCGTTCCTCCACACTGAGCGAGATACACGAAACCGGTGAACACCGTTAGCTTTACCATGCAGTTCCTGTTCATCTTCAGCGCATTTGTGGTGTCACATTCAAGACAAGCAAGGGTAAAGGTTTCCATTGCCATGGTGACACGTACACCAATTAGCGTTGCTAGTACAAGGGGTCGGACTCGGACGTTTCCCTGGTAACTGGGTCTTTGTCAATGCTGCGGAGCCCCCGGACCAAATAGTTTGGGTGGTAGTGCATGTGTGTGTGTAAGTGTGTGAACGCGTGCGCACGTGGGGTCACTCACTTCCTGCAGGCGCTGTAGTCGGAGCAGCGGCTGAGCGGCATGCGGACCACGCAGCTGGAGAACGCCACAAAGAGCGCGTGGCGGTCCCGGTCCAGCTCCAGGCCCAGAACACGCCGGTCCTCGCCGCGCACATTGCATCTGCGAGGAAGGTGGGTTAGTTTTTTTTCTTTGTGTGTGTGTGTGTGGGGGTGGAGGACATACTTGTTGGGGTTGTAGACGTCTACGTCCTCCAGGAGCTGCGTGCTGAAGGACACGTTGGCGCCCTCGGTGCTCGCCAGGACCTTCAGCACGTGGCCGTTGTCTGAGCCCAGGAACAGCACCGTGTAGTTCTTGTAGGGCCCGGCGGACGTATCCACGGCGATCTGGGTCAGCTTGAACCTGTGCATGCACACACACACACACACACACACACATACACACAAATGCAATTAGCGTTGAAGCCAGAATGTTCCTGCAGGACCCCGAGCACGACCGTCCCCCCGGCGACATGTGATCATTTTCAAAACCCGCTCTGGTATTCCTGGTTGCCGTGGTTACCCCGAGCATCACAGACAGACATTTCCGTCTTGGGTCGGTCGAGCATTTCTGCTGATATCTGTTGCCGTGGTTACTCTGGAGGTCGCCCAAAGTCATTCTACGTGTGCGGCTAGATCTGATCACCGAACTTTTAACCGAACTTACCCCACTATAACGGCAACAATAATAGTAATTATAATGATAGTAATAATGTTATCTGACAAGGGGACCTTTCTGTGTGGAGTTAGCATCTGCTCCTTGTGTCTGCGTGGGTGTCCTCCCATAGTCCAAAAACATACAGCAGATTCATTGGAAAAATTCCCCCGAATGAGTGAATGGTCGTCTGGCTATGTGGCCCTGCGACTGACCGGTGTACCCCGCCTTTCGCCCGATGATGGCTTGGATAGGCTCCAGCATCCCCCGCAACCCTGAGTGCAGGATAAGTGGCAAATGATGGATGAATGGCTAATAATGCTAATAATAATAATAATAAAACGGTACCTCAGTTTATGAGTTTAATCCCTTTATAAATGTCGCTTGAACTGTCTGTGAGCCAAAACAAATTTCCCTCTGGAACAAAAGTAAGTGGATGAATCTCTCTGTCGCCGCCCTCGGACGGATGGAACTGTCCGAGCAGAATATTCGCCTCGTTGATGCTTAGCTACGTTCTCCTCCGCCTCTGCCGTGGTTCTCGGAATTATAAAAATTGATAAATAACCCAAAGAGGGGGAGGAGACACTGTCAACTAGAGGTTATCAGCCTGTTAGCTGTTAGCTTCCTTGACAATCCACATTTTGCTCATGTAGTCATTTTTTTATGTCGGTAGACACATTTGTTCAGGAAGTAGTCCCGTTCCAGACAGCGACAGAAACCAAATGCTGGTTATTTTCCTTTCATTGTGCTCGCCGGGCCAAAAAAACACATTTCTCGTAAGACGTTTCCCGGGACAATGTCCCAATGGTGCCAGATAAGATATTCTGGGGAGACAAGGAAGGAATGAAGGAAGGGATAAAGAAAATAAATAAAAAAAACAGTTTTATCAATTAAAGCGCAAAAAAAGACTTTGGGAGTCAGATGACGGCCTCATGCACAGCCGACGGGTGTGTGTGTGTGTGAATAACAAAGCGAATCGGCTCATTCAGATCTTGAGGGTTCTTTTTTTTTCTTAAGGCCCACACCTTCCTGCCTTCACTTGCCCCCCCAGTTGCCCCCAACCCTGCAATGACTGGGCAGCTTTCTACTCCTGGATGGATTTCATTCATCAACAGCTTCTCTGGGGAAAAGGCCAGGCAGATGTGTGTATATGTGTGTGTGTCTGGTTTGTTTATTTTTGCCACCAGATGTGTCGCAGTGTCCCCCACTCCCCCACCCGGTGTGGAGCTGCAGAGTCTGGCCGGCTGTCAACGATGCCCCCCCCCCCATCCCCGGCCACCCATCAGTGTGTGAAAGGACAATGCCGAGGGCCGTGTGTGTCAGCGTGTGTGTCAAAGGTGTGACAGAAACGTGTCAATAAACACCGAGCCGCTGTGAAAAACAAAAATTAAAAAAAAATGCAGGGGAGAAAAACTACCCGACATGTCACGCAGTGACCTCTGGAGCAGGAGGGGGCGCCGCTGAGCCCCACCGCTGACCTTGGAGGGCTCGGGGAGGACAAGCAAATAAAATTTGCAGAAAAATATGAAATGAGATAAAAATAAATTAAGAGTAAAATAAATTAAAATGGTGCAGAACTGAACGCTTCAGACGCTGTACAACAGCAGTCTGGACGACACACAACTCTGACCGTCCTGAGGTGCATCTGTGCTGCTTCCACAATCTCACTACCTCACCCATTCACATGCAGCCTCACTCCCACCCTGCACACATCCTGCCCATTATTGTTTATTTATTTTAATCTTGTCGTTGCTATTGTCCCTCTATTTCTATTGTTCTTTAGTTCTGGTTGCGTATTTTTCCTTTATGTTGTCCATTATTATCCCTGATGTTGTCGCTGTCTATTTATTCGTGGATGTCTTGCTATCCTCTGTCTTTCTTTATATATTTATATTCATATTTATTTTCCTTTTTTATTTTTTTGCCATTATAACTGTTACACTGCAGTGACAAAGGAATTTCCCTTATGGGGATCAATAAAGTTTATCTTATGATAAATTCATAATAAAAACAAAAATGATATTCTATATATTAAAGTCAAACGAATCAAATCGATAAATAAAATCAAATACAAACTTCAATAAAACAGAAAATAAACTCCAGTAAAATAAAGTAAAAAAATAATAAAATAAGAAATAACAATATAATAAATCATATATTTATATAATAATATATAAAATACAGATCATGACTTGATCTGGGGATTTAGACATGTGTAAAAAATGCTCCTTAAAAATGAGTCGGAATAACATCGGGGTTTATATCGGAGACATAAAATACAGGGGCGACGAAGCAAGGAAACAAGTCAGATTGTCCAATCGCGTGGCTGCGCCTCTTTGCGGTCACAGCAATTCCACACACAGCCCGCTGGATCCTCAAATGTCACCACATACACTCCCCACCATCCGAGCACACACTCCGCTGGCTTCCGTGCCAGGGCAGGAGTTGCGTCGCCGCTCTGGGAAGAGCCCTCGGGGTGGCGGCGGGTCTGAAGGGAGAACATGGCGGCGTGTCTCACCTGAGCTCACACATCGATTCCAATTTGGCGGCAGAGCACGGACACGGCGCTACCAACACACACGCGCACACCTACACACACACACACTGCGTATATGCTTTCCTTTGAAACAATGAAAGACAGCCTGCGGCCGTCGAGCCGTGTCAATATTCGGTTTCGGCGCTCGAAGAGTGACTGCGGATTGTGATCTGGTTGCCAGTTCAACCTCCGCTGTTGCATGTTTGCGTGTTTTTGATTGACAGCCCCGCCTCAACAACCAAATCCTCCCTTCGTGATGTCATAGGAGCTTTAAACTGCATAATTTCAGATTGGGCAGCGGGATTAATAACACACTGGTTCAGACATTCGTCACGCAGCATAATGAGGTCAGAGGTCAACCTGGTCCGAGTCATCTTGCTCTCCGTCAGTCGCCAAGCTCCAAACGGAGATATTTTATCACTCTGGATAACTAGACAGGTGGATAACTAGACTGACAGGTTCCAGAGGCGGGGACAGCAACTCCCTGCAGCCATCCATGTTGGGAAAAAAATGGGTTCCAATATATTTGTCGTACTTTAATTTAACTGTTGAAGTTAGTAGTAATGTAGTATTTTAGTGGCAGACGGGGTCTGGGTGATACATGTCCTGGGACTGCAGTCCTGGCAACGCACTGACAGATGAGCATGTTTTCAAGCAGTACATTTCCTGCTACTCGTGCACGAGGTGACCTCCCGTTTGTCCGCTGGACGGTTCAAAAACGGAGAGTACCTTCAGGGAGTTTGTCATGTGAACCAAAAGCACACGGCGGTTTCAGGAAGAAACTGTTGCTGAGATACGAGCACCCGGTGTGGGCAGGGTACCTGCTGGTGGTGCGGGTGAAGTACGGCCGGTCGTTCACCGACGGCACCGACTCGTCCATGAGCGGGAACGACTTGATGAACGTAAGCGTGTCGTCAGGGAAGGCGACGGACGACTTGAAGGCGGCGGCCGTGCCCTCGCCGGCGCAGCAGCCGGGCCTGGATGGAGACAAACGGGAGCGGTGGCTGTTGAGGAGGAGGAACCGGTTCTGATGTGGCCATCGGAGGCGGTTCCTCACCTGGGTTTCGGGACCTGCTCCTCGGGGACCGGCGTCCAGGCCGTCTCGCTGTTCCTCTGCTCTTTGAATTTTCCGCCAAAGGCCTTCTCGATGTCGTCCATGTAGAAGGCGCAGACCGCCGATCCTGTGATGCTGCCGGAGAAGAAGCGCAAAGTCAGTCTCGGAACCAGAGACTAGAGCATCCGGATCCGGTTGGACCCACCTGTTCGCCTGCGTGGTGAAGACACCGAGCACCGCCGGCCGGTGGTTGACCTGCAGCACGTTGGTGAGCGACTGCAGCACGTCAAAGTAGAAGAAAGAGTCTCCCGGGACGGAGCAGTTGAGCCGCGCCTTGAGGAACGAGGTCCAGTAGCGCTCCAGCACCCTCGGCGAGCCGCCGTTGTCGTTCTTGCAGACGCGCCCCACCCGGGAGAAGACCACCTGGAGAAGTCCAAATGCGGTTGGTCACTGGGGCCGACGCAGGATACTGTTGGGTGCCAGCAGAGCGGATGCCTCACCTTGCCGAGGGTGGTGTACTCCACGGCAATCTCGCTGAAGAAGAAGTACACGTAGTTCCCGTAGTCGATGGCGTGGAGGAAGTGCGGTTCTGTGGAAGGAAGGGTGGGAAAGAGACCCCGCGACATGAAGGTGGGTGCAGGAGTTGGCCCAAAGCTGTGACCTCTGGTAAACAAAATAGGGTTGAGAACTAAAGGTGGAAGTGTCGTGGTGCTCAAAGGCTGCTCTTGTTCTGTGGGGGAAGTTGCCCCAAGCCGAGTCTTCCGGGGGGGGGGGGGGGGCTACAGAAAGTCAGATGAGCTGATATAAATAGAGGCCGGGCTCAGCTGGGGACGGGCCTACACTGGGGAAGTGGGTCGCACGCGGCGCTCAGCCTGGAGTCAGCGCCACACAACGCTAGACCTAGTTCATCCTCTCAACGACTTTTTTGAAAAATTTCTAACTTGATCGAAGCGAGTAAAATGTGACCGCTGGCTTCTTTGTTAGATGGCGTCCGAGAACTTCCGACACAACACGGACTCTGGGTTTGACATCGGACCAGATTGGCAAAATTGACCGAAACATCCCTTGGCCAAATGGATGTCCATAGGTTTGTGATGTCAGAGGTAGTTGGATCTCTGCGCTTCTCTTTTCTCCCTCGTCAAATAGGGATTTGTTTACTTAAGTCTGGATTCTTCTTCTTATTCATCAGAGAGTTGGTTTTAAATATAAACTTCTCAGTTTAATCAAATACAGGCTAAGTTTGTGCTTCTGGATGCAATGATGGGCAGTTTTAACTGATCATTCAATCATTCATTTATTGAAGAGTTCAAGGTCACACACACACACACACACGCACACACACACACACACAAACAAATATCAAACCCAATTTCTCATTTGTTCCTGTTTTGTCGTTCCATTGGAATTCAGGTCACACATTCGCTCTCTCTCTCTCTCTCACTCACACACACACACACACACGCATTTACTTAACATCGATTTCTCATCTGTTCCTGTTTTTTAAATACCAGTGGAGGTCATTCATGCATGCATTAATTCATGCGCGGATGGTCCAATCACAGGGCTGCATGCAGAGACATCCCACCATCCAACCTCTCATTTATAAGTCCCTATCCGTTATCCGGTTCCTCACCTCGCAGCCACTTGGAGTCGTACTTGACAGTGCGCAGGACGGGCCGGCTCTCCCCCAGGCTGCGGTAGATCACCGCGTCGCTCGCCAGGAAGTCCGTCATGGTGGCCGAGTAGAAGTCGCCGCCTGCGGGTGTTTGGGGGGGCGAGGGAGAGGAAAGAGACCCCGACATTTTGGTGAACAGAGCGTTAATACCGGCCCGGGTGAACTCTGAAACGCCATCCCTCTGAAATGCCATCCCTCTAAGCTCTGCCCCCCTTTTCTTCTAGACTGTCAGATTAGGCCATTTCAAGAATTGTAGTCCTCATCCAGAAGTCACATTGATTTCCAAGAATGGACCTCTGGAAGAGCGCGTGGAGCGACAGTAATAAAAACTCCGGGGAAATCCGGCACTGGTGACGCGAGATAACCTGTCTTTGTTAACCCGGTTCGTTAATCCGACTTTGTTAATCTGGGGTTTAGCCGGTGGGGAAGGGAGCCAGGCGAGGGAGCAAACACGGAGCAGCTGCCGGCGGGCAGAAATCGCACCTTCTCTGGAAAGGTAGAACAACGGGAGGAGAGTTCTGAAAGCTACGAGCGGGCGGGACGGGAGACGAGGAAGGACTTCCTCCTTCCTGGATAGGGGCTCGGGGTTTATTTCGTGTTCACGCCTCGGAAACGGAATGGGTTTTATTCTTAGCGCGCCGACGGTGGAACGCGATTGCGAGCGCACGTTCCGCTCCGTTGCTAAATTCCCGTCTTATTCGGCGAATCCAACTGCAGCTTTCCACAACTCACGGTCTAGATGAATATTATTCCTCTAAAAACTTGTACCCGCGCAACCGCAGGGCATGCGCTTCACACTCGCACGCCCTGTAGCCTCTGGAGCTAATAAAAATGGCTCCATCGACACTTGAGTTTGAAAAAAAATGGTGTAACAACATGTTTATTACATATATCAAAGAATATAAAAAAAAAAAAACAATCTTGCATCGCTCCGCTGACTCCCCCTTTCATTTCCAGTGGTGGGGAGAGGGGGGTCTGGGGGTGGCGGTGGGCAATAAACTCACACCGAGTCGCGCAATCAATCACGGGGTGGCTCGGTGCTCCCAACCCGCGCCGCCGTGATGGAATAATGCCTGCGCTCTGAAAAACCGCCTCTCAGCTCCTTCCCCTGTGGGGAGAATTACAGGGGGGGGTGGGGGGGGGGATGTTTACGGTACCGTCTGCAGACTCGGCGTTCGCCCCGACAGATTAAGTAACCCAAGATGTGCTGGGTTTAAAGCTCTGACAAAATTCATGCTGTATGAAGGAATAAAAAGGTGCGGCGGGAGTTTCTGTTGAGCGGGCCGGGACGATCCCCCCCCCCCGATACCTCGCCTCGCCTGCCTTTGGATAGGGGGGGGTAACAATCAAATTTCCGGAGGCGACGTGTTGAAGGGTTGCTTGCACGCTGCACTTGTCAAATGGACCGTACCATCCCATACTGCTCTCAGTCAAATGGACTGTACCATTCCCATGGTATCACATGTTCTGTGACAGTCGCTGGCCTGTCGCTGTGACGCCTCTTCCAGCTGGATAATCAATAAACACCAGAGAAGACGACAGGGATTGAGGGGAACCATTAGTCTGCAGGATCGAACAAGGAAAGGTGAAGAAGGAAAGGGAATGCCTCTTTGCTGGCACCTGCTTTTGGAGCTGGAAGGGGGCAAAGTTCAAACACTGCCATTGAATCCCACTGTGGTGATTCTCTCCCTGGCTGTCAATCATTTCTTTGCTCCCTGATTCCAATGATGCACTGGGGTTTAGCCCCGTCTCCTTTCTAAGGTGCAGTTTGCTGTCTGTCCAAAAGCATACCGCACTGGAGTTCCATCCGACACCAACCAGTCTTCTGGAGCGAACCGGAGTTTGTTTCTTTGTTCGGCACCACCGTCTGTTCACCCCGGCCCTGACAGGACCGGTCCATACCATTACGGAGAGCACCGGGTGCTCGCGGGTTCGATTCACGCCGACCCAATGGCGCCAGTGCCAGTGCCAGTACCACCTTGAACTCTGACCAGATGTTTCCTTGCAGAGTCACTGGATTCCCAAATCTGTCCCAAATCTAGAGGTTCTCAGTCATTCAGGTCATGGGAAGTTCTTGTCAAAATCTTTTTGTCGTGGCAACTGGACTTGATTTTCTTCACTTGAAGAGTGTACGTACGCTGTGGTGGGATCCACCTCCAGAACTAGTCCTGGGTAACTTCCACCTGAGCCTCAGTCCATGGGATCCAACAGGTTTCATTCCTTTGTTTCACATTCTCAGAAGTTCGGCTTCACCTTTTCAGAGTCTAATCCAGCTTAACCCCCAAAAGTTGTACCTTTGTTCCCACTTAATGACACCCCATGAGCATACAACCGCCTTCCGCCTTTTTTCTGCCAATCAATGCGCATCAAGCCACCCTAACCTAAACCCACCCTCAACCCTGCCGCTTCTATTCGGAAACTCCCCACAGGCCTTAAGAACTGAAGAAGCCTCTCGGATGAGTGCTGAAAGTCCAGCTGCCACGACAAGAAGATTTTGACAAGAATTGGATTCTCAAGTGGTTATAGATGGTGTATGTGTGTGACACTCCCCCCCACTGAAAGGAGGGGGTCTGAACTCCCTGGTGTGTGTGTTTGCACGCAACTGTGTGTGGTCATGTTGCTTTGCTCACCTGCAAAGAGGCCCACGTTGGACTGGCGGGACTCGAAGGGACAGCGAGCCTGACCCACCATCTCCTCCCCTTCCTGCTCCAGGGTGGACATCTAGGAGGGCGGGACCAGAGCACAGAGAGTCATGAGAGACGGCCATGTTTTCGGAGGGCGGGTGCGGCGAGGCGGTGGGAGGGTGATATGATAGAAAAGACAGCAACTGTCTAGTAAACGCAAAAAACGCAGTTTACACTTGTAAACCCGCAAGGGCGGCGAAGGGCTCGGTGCGCAAATATCACTCCGGCACAAACCACCGAAGGACGTTATGATGGCGCCGGGTGGTGAGTCGGCCCCGGGGTAATGAAAGACAACACATGCATCATAAAGATTAGCGTAGCTTCTTAGCGCTGCATTTGACCTGGCCCATAAAAAGACAAAGAAAACAGACGGGAGCGACGCCTGAAGGCCCCGCCGCTCATCTCCCCGACGCCGATATTTATTGGCGTCGGCGCGACCTGCTGTTAACAAGGTCGTAAAACTCCGGAGCGGCGATAAGCGGAACTCAGCGGAGTGTGTGAGGAGGTTAAACGTGCGGCATGGCGACAAGGTGACTGACACGCCCCCCCCCCCCAACACACACACACGCACACACACAGACAATGTTGACAGTCCATTAACGCACCGCTTGGTTTATTTGATGCGGCGTCGACTCATGCTGCGCGCGCATGTGTGTGTGTGAGTGAGTGAATGTGTGTGTGTTTTTGTGTGTGTGTGTGGCTGGTTTGTTATTCCATCAGAAGAGAGAAGCCTCGCCGCCAAAACCTCGGAACCAGGATAATTAAAAGACGCGGTCCATTCAGGAGGTGGTCAAACAAGAGAATGCATGTATGTGTGTGTGTGTGTGTGTGTGTGTGTGTGTGTTGTCATGCTGACTCGCCGCTGGAATCTGTTTATCGTTGACGTGTGTCAAAATGATCAAAAACAAATTCAAACATTCCTACATTATGACCCAAACCTCAGAGTACAAAGGAGCTAACAGTTATTTGGCGTATGCACACATTTTGTATTTTGTAGAAGGAAGCTAGTAACTGCGCTCGCTACAACAACTATCAGTGACTTCCTGTTTCCTGTCTGCCATCTAGTGTCTCGTAGAAATGCAGTGGTGCTCTGAATGGCTGCTAAAAGCCTGATAAAGAGTTCCCTTCGTGGGGATTTAAAGAACAGACGGCCTGCTGCTGGTGTTAAGGATCGCTGTCCCGTTTGTGTGTCCTCCGTTATTCTATCGCTCCGCCGCCTCACGGTCGTCGCGACAGGCCGAGGGAAATCACGCGGCGACAGCGAGTTGTAATTACATGCTAACACGCAACACGAGGACACGGCGAGAGACAAGTGTGGTTGTGAATTATCCCGCCGCTGAGAGACCATTGTTCCCGCGGGGCTTTTGAGGACGTCGGGACGCGGCGGCGTCTGGCGAGGGCGAGGAGCACCGGCGGTTGTGATGTTTGTTGTTTTCACAAGCGGAGGCTTTTTTTGGCGCTCCGGCTTTGTGCTGCAAAGTTTGTTTTTGTTTTTTTTTCCAGCGCACACACACACACACACACACACACACACACACACACACACAGAGCCAAAGTCATCCGCGTCAACCTCAGGAAAACTAGCGTGTGAATTGGATCCACACCCAGACCAGGGGAGCGCTTGTTTTGCTCATCTGCAGAGTGCGGTGAAGGCCTTCGCACCTCGGCGTGACGTTTTGTTTTCCAAAGAAAAGATTCGGAATCCACGTCAAAGAAGTCGGGATGGAAAAAAAAAAGGTGTGTAGAACGCTTTGCGAGGTTTCCGGGTGGATTCCGAAAACCGAAGCGTCGGCCTGGCGGCGGCGCTGGCGTCCGTCGGGCTTCTTGGAAACAAAGCACCGGTGAACCGATCGGCTGGGAAATGAGGTCTTTGAAGCCCGTGGTTTGTCAGACGTTCTCCGGGGAACCTCCAGGCGTTTCCACGTTCTCCCATCTGAGGGGTTCTTTGACAGGGTTCCTTCCGCCGTCGCCGTGGCCACCGAGATCCAGATGCACAGTCGGCGTTGACTCTCCTGCTTTAATTAGCTGAGCTCCTGCAGGGGAGCATGCGTGTGTATTTGCGTGCGTGTGTGTGTGTGTCTCCGTGTGCACGTGTCTGTGTGTGCGTTACCCTAAGCCACCCCCCACCCCCCCAATAAAAAACAAAAAAAAAAAACAAAAAACTGATGCAATCCAACACAACAGTGGCTCTGCCCTGAATATCACCGCGGTGCGGATACAAAGTTCAGTTGCCGTCTGAGAGTTTGTGTTGCCATGCCGATGATTTGCATCTCTCACACACACACACACACACACACACACACACACACACACACACACACACACACACACACACACACACACACACACACACACACACACACACACACACACACACACACACACACACACACGCCAAATTCTACCTGTCGTTTTGCTTAGCTGAAAGGAGACTTTCTGTTATTTGTGCAAAGCTGGATATTTTCAGAGACCGTGTTTTTCTGTTCTGTGTTTTTCGCTGGCTCTTCACTGTCCGAGGGAGCCGGAGCTGAAGATGGGCTCCCGGAGATCAGGACCGATCCGTAGAAGATGCTGCGATGGTTGTTTCTGTTGCTCATGGCACTACTTGTTGAATCCATCCCAAAAACAAGCAAAAACAAGAAGAACACAACGGGTGGTCGTCGCACCCGGCGGCGCGCATTCCTCTACAAATCGTTCCTCAACTCAGAGCTGGATACGTCTACAGGTCTGACCTCCTAAAAGTGGGCGGGGTCTCAGAGTGACAAGCCGCCCGTGAACTAGCTTCCTACGTGGCACTCAACACATCCACAATGGAGATGCAGGGTGACAGTGGACTCGCTGCTCCACCAGTGGCTTCAGACCCAATGAGCCAGAGGAGGCTAAATGCTCGCCGCCATGCTAACATGTGGCACTCTTTTCAGTTGAGGGCCACGCCCAGTGACTCTGGCCAATCAGCTTCCAGCAGTTTGCCGATGTCCTATTTTATATCACCTCGGCTTGCTTGAAACCTCACCAGAGCAGGTACTACTCAATTACAAGGTAACAAGTGTGACAAAAGTACATGGTATGAAGTACTACAAAAGCACTCGGAACAAAGTACTACAAAAGTGCCAGGTACCAAGTACTACAAAAGTACCAGGGAACAAGTACTAAAGTAGATAGTTTCCAGTACTACAAAAGTACCAGGTACCAAGTACTCCAAAAGTACCAGGTACCAAATACTGCAGAAGTAAAGGAGACTAGGTGCTTTCCCTGATGGGAGTGGCGTGGCGCAGGAGGTAGAGTGATTGTCCTTACAATTGGACGTTCTTGGTTTGATTCCCTGTTCCTCCCAGCGAAGTGTTGAGCAAAACACTGAACCCCTAACTGGTCCCCTGGCGCCGCTGGATGATGAGTTAAATGCAGAGAATACGAGTGGGAGGCGGGGCCGTAACAATGACATCGTGCTGGAACAATTCCATCGATTCGTGAACAGGAAGTCAACGTAAGGCCGGTCGTCGGGAACTACAGGGACCAACAGCTTTTAATGCTATTTTCCTGAATTTTCCTTTATGTTGTTACTTGCGGCAAACAGAATTATGATGCAGATAAATATGGCCGCCGATCGCCTTGGAGAGGGACCGTACCGTCTCAGATTAGTTTTTTTTGTACTGACTCACCCCCGGGTCCCCCACGCCCGGAGCTGAAGCGGCTGCCCGGTTGCCGCCGATCAAAACCTCTGATATCTGAAATACTGATCATGAATTTTCTTCCGGAACCATCAGATCTGCGGCCGATAGCCCGTCTGGACGGGGATTGTTTTCCTGGGCGCCAAGTTTTGTTTATTAATATTTCTTTATTTTTTCTTTAATTCTTTTTTTTTCTTTTTTTGTAGCCAAGGTTAGCCAAAAAAAAAAAAAAAAAAAAAAAAAAAACTTAGAAAATAAATAAACAAAACAACTTCTGCTTCTAATCTGGGTTCAGGATCAAAAGAACGGGTTCCGAGGAGGAACCTTTCGCCGGCGCTCTGACATGATTGGAAGTGAAATAACAGCCTTTTGATCACGAAGAACTGAGCGGTGGGGGCGAACGAACGTGGGGGAGCCGGGGGATTCAAACGCAGCCGGGACGCTTCAATGCTGGTGGTCAGGCGGGCAGACGGATCTGACTCGCTGTATCGGAGAACGTGCGACGAAGACGCAGAACCAGCTGTCACGGCTCGTGGCAACGAGGCCGCGCATCCGAAAACGGGCGTGCGTACGTGTCAAACGCACACAGGCACAGACATGGACAAACACATATTCACGCCTCCCACTCTTTGCTTTTTCCCCGGAGAATCCCCGGAGATGGATTCCCGGATATGACCCACACTTCCCGACATTTCCATGACTTCTTCGGGTTTGTGTATGTGTGTAAAAATCAACGTTTTCTGTTTGTGTTTGTTTGATTTATTTATCTATTCGGCATTTTAAAATTTCTGATTTTATTTCAATGTTATTTATTTGTCTTTCTTTTTTTCTTAATAACTTATTTTTTACAAATATTGAGTTTTTTTGAGTAATCTCTTCATCCTTTATTTATGCATTTATTTAATCTTTTGTATTTTTTTATGTTACTTATTTAATTTAACAGAATCATGAATTTACACTCACTGATGATATTGGCCTTAATTCTTTATGAAATTTAATTTTTTTGTCCATCCTATCTCGCTCTTTCTATATCCCGTGTGAACCTCAAAAATGATATACACACATATGGTTTGTACACACACACACGAACACACACACATTCAGCTCGTCCTTTCAAAATAAATGTAATTTTTTTTTTTTAAAGCAGTGTTCGACATTGGGTGTCGTTTGAAAGCGACATTTTGAAATCTATGTGGAAAAAAAAAAAGGAAAGTGAATTGAGGATGAAGAGGCTGCGGCGTCCCTCTTCGTCATCACCCCCCCCCACCCCACCACACACACACACACACACACACACACACACACACACACACACACACACACACATCTGCTATCTCCAGACATAAGCAGAGATGTTGCTGGAGAGGAGGGGGAGGCGAGGGTGACTCCTGCCTCCCGACTTTGGTGCTGCCGCTGACGGATGAGACGCGGGTTCCGCCGCCGCCTGCGACCCGGCAGATACCGAACGCAGGGACACGGATAAATAAACACCCTCTTATCTGGGGTGGGCGGGGGTTGTTTTCTGGGGGGGTTGTAGGACGGTATCTCACCTTGTAGTTGCGGCAGGTGGGGTTGAAGGCGTTGGTGCCGCAAGCGAACAGCGTCTCGTCGTTCCGCGGGACCAGAACCTTGATGTAGTTGTAGCACTCGTCCTGGAAGGGCGGAGGTGGAGAAACAGCCCCGGGTTAGCGGTGCGGTCGCGTGACAGAGACGGCTCACGGGTTCCATTCAGACCTTCGAGTCAAATCTCGCCCCGAAAAAAATGTTTTAAATGGGTGAGTCTGTTCCGACCCGCCAAAATAAAAGCTCCCTGTATGTTTGTCCCCATTGTTCAGGACAGCCCAGAAAACCTCGTTTTTTATGCTGACGACTCCGCTTCCCTTTCGCAACCCCCCTCCCTTCTTCGGGGTGGAACAGTCCGACGAGTTCGCCGTCTGAACCATGAACGCCTCGCCACTACCGCCGCCATCATTGTAATCAGATTTCCAAAACTCAAGAACAAATCATGAAAAATCCAGTGCTCACATATCTCAGCTAGCAGCCTTTAGCAGCTAGCTTGCTCCTCAACCAGCATTTGTGTGAGTTCAAATGCGTTTTTTTTTTTTAAACTGTTTTCTTCGATTATTTTGAAAAGCAAACCCATTCATGATTGGTGAATCAGCGAGAAACAAAGGATTGAATAGAAAGATCTGAAACCAGAAGGAAAGAAATCTAAAGAAAAGAAGATTATCAAAGGCTTGAAAGGATTTGCGTCTTGGAAAGAATTTGTCTTTTTTTTTTTCTGCAAAAACAAAACAAAACAACAGGCCTGTTGGGTTGTAAACAATAAGGTGGATTTGGTTCTATGGAAGCATCGGTCGGAAAAAAGGGACAAAATCACGGTTCCCTGAATGCACCATTTCAACTAATACAAGAATATCGAACCCGTTTGGCCAAATCTCACAACATCGGGGGAATCAGAAACAAAGTCACCGCAGCTATTTCCTGAACCTCCTTTCACTTGATTGATCCGTTTTACTTGGTTCCACCAATCGGAAGAGTCGGTGCCGTTCTAACCCGACAATTAGAGTCATCCCGGATTCACCTGGCGGAATCCCCTAGCTCTTTGAACTCCTTTTGTTTTAAATAATCTGCCGGCGCCGGAAGGTTCCCCGCTGGGATCCCATCGGCCAGGACGCCGTTCCTTCGACGGCAAATCAGACAAACGCGCCCCGTCCGACTTCATTCGTTCCGGCGGAGCCTCCGGGGACGAAGACGAGCGGCGGGGAGCCTCGCTCGACCCGGGAAGGCATCTCGAGACGGGATACCCGGAACTCGGGTTGGCTCGAATCAACTTTTCTGAGAGGAGGGTTTCACCGGGCGATGCTACTCACGCTGTTCTTCCCCCTCACGGTGCACTTCTCCACATTCTTCGTCTTCCATGTCAGTTTCTGGAAAACAGAGGAAAAAAAAAAAAAAATCAGGATTAACAGCGCGGTTCCCCGTGGTGCCGCCGCTGTCAGCCATGAAGATCTCGTTAGCTGCAATAAACCGCAAACAGAGTGTCGGGGAACCTGGTGGACGAGGAGGAGGTGGTTCGAAGCAGCGAGGTTCTTCTAATGGGGAACATCTGAGTGGAATGTCAGATACTCCATCCTATTAGCTCCTTTACTGGGAAGAAAAAGCTGAGGAAGAACCAGAAGCAGCCTCGGCTGAGTCTGGTTTATATGCTAGCTTAGCTAAGGAGGGGATGCGTTGCGGGACATCATAGAAACGGTAACCAAAGGAGGTGAGGGATTAGCGGCTATGCTAGGCGTCGAACGGCGAGTCCGGCTCAGACGGAGCTGCTCGGTGAGGTGGAAGAACCGGAAGGGAGGGGGTTGCGGCCGGCGGCGGCGGCGGCGCGGCGACGCCTCCTCTTCATCTCCAATCTGAGCTGCAGGCTGTTCTTTTGATCTTTCAACGTCACTGTTGTTTTTTTTCTCCTCAGGTCGAGAGAAACTTGGGACGCATCCTGTTTTTTTTTTACCAGAAGCCAAAGAACTTCATCCCCCACATTCTTCATCTCGACCAGAAGAAAAACCCCTGCAGGCCTGTTTCAGTATATATATATATATTTGTATATATATAGAGGATGAGTCGTATGACTCAGAGAAAGGGCGCTATTTTCTTGTTTTTAAACCAAATCACATCTCAAACTGGACTCCTGGTGTTCCCGCCGCCTTGTTTAATCTCTAAGTTCAACAGGGAATGCAACTGGTCATCCCGCCATTTCCATTTCCTGCGATAACCCCCCTCCCCGTTGGAACATCGTCTCTTTTCAATGACGCCACAGAGTTCTCCGTTTCAATCTGTGTTGCTCCGATTGTAGCAATAAAGACGTCTGAGCGGCAGTGGGGTGGGATGGCGGCGGGCGAGCGCTTTACGCTGAAATCTACTAGAGCGAGTTTATTTCCCGTCAGCCATCCGTCTGCCAATATGAGACACGACTCTGTCTGCGACGCCCGGGCCGCCGGTTACCCCAGTAAACCAATTTCCATTCTATTTAATCTAATGGCTTCCATTCCGGGGGATGATCTCCGAAGAAAAGCAGGTCGGAGCTCAGAGGGCGAACCGGCGTTTGCATTTCTATCTAATTCGCCTCGGAGACGGCGGTCACGTGATCTGGGGAGGGGGAACACGATCCCGCTGATATGTGGTTGAATGGGCGACGTTAGCCGCTGTCTCACTGCAGGGACTTTTCTCCCACAGCCTTTGCAGGAACTAGACTTCCTCAGTCCAGGGAGCATAAAACTCAGTTCCTCGAACCGTCCCAGGCAGGGTCTGTTTGGGCTTTGCTAGGAACGCGTAGGTGCTTGGTGATCGGTGAAACTCATAAGCTACGCCCAATACTAGCTACTTCTTGCGGACTGTGGAGCGACATTTTTAAAAACCAAATCTTGGTCACCGGTCGGATGTTTCCTTGGGACAAGATGGACAGAAGCGGCAAAAAAATGGTCCAAACTCTTCTGGCCTGCTACACCTCAGAGGGGTTTCCAGACCTCACGGAGGAACATCTACATTCTGGCCCGAATAAGGGCGGAATAAGCTCACGGCTAATGGGGTTCTTCACATGGTGAAGCAGAGCAGGGAGAAGAAAAAAAAAAAACATTCTAACCATCTGGACGTCCGAGGTTATTATTCCCGCCATGCAGAACATGGATGTGCTTCATCTTCTCTCTCTATGTTGTCCGTGTCGTCCTCCTCTTCTTTGGAGGAACCCTCACTGCCCGTGGGGAGGTAAAACCAAAGGGCTCCCCTGGAGAAGGAGGCTAGTTCCTGTGACCTGATTGGAGGTGGACAGTTCTGAGAACTTTCTGTCCGACCTCTGATGCTAATCATTGGGATCCTGAGGCCTGCTAACACTAGGCTACTTTGCCCGAAATAAAATGTGGTCTGAAAGTTAACGCCAAAACTGGATGACCTTTCATCATCTTCTCGAATTTCATCGATCCAAACTGTTCCGTTGGCTTTCAGTGTTGATGCGATCTCCGTCACAGGCTTAAGCTACAACCCCAAGCTCCGCCTCTGCCGGGTGAACTCCTCAGTTTGAACCGCCGTCTTCATAACGTGAGATTAACGTTACGGGACGGCAGGCCATTCCCCGATGTGTGATGGGATGACGACATTTAAATGTCAAGGAAGCCGGGAATATCCACGATCGATAAAACACTAGCTCTGACATTTTGCACAGAAGGTACTCGCAGTATTTTTAATACACTCTGCTGGAAGTACTTCCAAGCTAAGCTGATTTATGGATCCACTTCTTGATCCCGGCCTTGAAAACCCAGTATTGATCCTGAACAAAATGCCCAGATGAATCTCTAGGACTGGAGCCACTTCTGACCCCTTCGGATTTCGCTCTCGACCAGAAACCGCACATGTGGGTTTAGCGTTTTCTTGAAATGGTTAGCGCTTCCACCTCCCAGCAAGAAGGTTGGACGGTATAGATAAGGGATGAATGTATGACTGGAAGCAGAAGCCAGTGTCTGTTTGTTGGGTCGACCGGGCGAAAGCTCCATGGCGAAGGACAATAGAAACATCGTCTCTCGCCGTGCCACTCAAACGCGGGTCGGCGCACGAGGACGTGGAACGACGGCTGGTTTTGCGACGTCGGTTCGGGTCTGAGTTCGACCCGACGTGCCAGACGACAGGTGCAGACGCCCGGGAAGTTCTCTGAGAACCTCTCTCTCCCTCGTCTTCCGAGAAAGAATCCAATTTGGTTTAAGTCAATTGGTGACGGAAGTCTCGTCACCTCTGACTGTCATCCCCCCTCCCCCTCTACCACCGCCGCGCCCGACCCCCCCTTTGTGGAACTTTGTGACTTCGAGGAGATGTGATGGCGTTCGGTCGGAGTCAGCACTCCAGTAATCGGTCCACGCTCCATTTGGTTTGCTCAGTTACTCATGGTCGCCGAGGGAACAGTGAGGTCTGGAACACATAGGTGGTGCAGAGGTGGGTCTAAGAACAACAGCCCCTTTCTCACCGAGGGAACTTTTTGCAGTACCGAGAACCTTTTCAGGTTTGTTTCTTGGCACCTTCAGACAGCGGAGGAACCAGGGACTGTGGTTATTCAGCTCCTAAAGCTATCATAGCTACTTCGCTGAGGCAGGGTCTTTTTATGGTTCTATAGGAAGTCAGGTGACGTTGGTGCATGGTGATTGGCGGAATGGAAATACCCCGCTCATGAGAAGATACCTCCAGACGGCAGAGCGCCATTTATAAAAAACTATCCCGGCCACTGGTCAGATGTTTTCTTGGGATAAAATGGGCAAAAGCAGCTAGAAATGGGCCGGCTAAGAGGTCCGAACTCTTCTGACCTGCTACACCTCAGAGGGGTTTCAAGGGCTCGCAGAGGAACATCTACATATCCTCCAACATAATTTTGAAGTTGGCTAACTTCACACAGTGCAGCAGTGCAGGGAAAAGATAAAATGGGATAAAATGGTGCAGAGGGTTAAAGCGTTTGTCCCTGGAAGCCAACGTTCCTCGTTCGATTCCCGGCTCATTCTAGCCTGCTGTCCCAGTGTTGTCCAGACACTGAACCGCCAACTTCTCCCCTGGCGCTGTTCCTTAGCTGCCGTCTTCTCATGATTCATCCACGATGGGTTAAATGCAGTAGTCCAATTTCACTAATGTTGTGCTCTTTGTATAACTGGATGTGACAATAAAGGCCTTTCTTCTTCTAAAAATCACTTCAACGCATCTGAAAGTCCATGGTTAGTATGCAGAACATGGATGTTCTCCAACTTCACTCTCCATATTGTCTGTGTGCCATCCTTTTCTTCTTCTCTGGTGTGTTTGATTGTGGAGCTGAAGGTCACCGTGGCCCCTCCCGTGGCCCCTCACTGCCTGTGGGACGGCAAAGCTAAAAGGCTCCCCTGGAGGAGGCCACTTCCTGGAACCCGACTGGAATCGGACTCTTCCGACTTCTTCCGTCTGATAGCAGCGAATATTTGCAAGCTTTTAGAGTAATGGCGAGGAGTGCGGTGAATCCATTACGTGTCCAATATCAGGAAAGAGCCCTGACATTCCCCCTCCCCCTTCACCCCTTGTGGATCTGGGATCTTCTCGATACGCCGCCGTGGCCTCTTCGCCGCACAATATCTGTCCGAGGTCCTCATGCAGATCCAAACAAACCTGGGTCCGGGGAGACCGCCGGAGAACAATACTGTTTGACAAATGGAATCCAGATCGGAGAGAGCAGCCCACTTCAGAAAAAGAAAGAAAAAAAAAAAGGATAACAACCCGAGCGGGCTGTCTCCGCTCCCCCCTGCATCTCCACCACACACCACAACCACTCCGGCGGTATTGGATTTATGACCGGGGAGCGATTGCTTAATACTCGAACCCGAGGACGGCCCAGGGACGGGACGGGAAAATAATAGGACGCAAACAAAAAGAAGTGACCGAGAACCCAGAGGACCTACGGCCCGTCAGAACCTCCCACCTCCTCATCTTCCGAGGCAGGTGAAGGTTCATCAGCGCTGTGGAGATTTTTGTCATCACCTCTGACACTGAGCCCCAGAGGACCGCCGTCATCTGGAACCTTCTTCAATTCCCCCATCTCATTCCTTTCAACGCCACACAGCCGCTAAGCTAATTTAGCAACTCCACATACCGCCATTTTGGAAATTACGAGCCAATCTATGGCGTGAAGAGACTAATATATGTATAAATGTATATATATATTTTCGCGTAAAATAATATGATTTTCTGAGTTGGTATTCATTCCTTCGGATCCAAGGCTGGAGCCAATCACAGCTGACACTGAGGTGAGAGGCGGGGCTTGGATGGGTCGCCTGGCAATCAAATAGAGACATCTGTCCATTCACACCGATGGACGATTTGGAGTCTTCAATGAAACTGTGGACGGTCTTTGGACTGCAGGGGGGAAGACTGAGAACCTGGAGAGAACCCAGGTAGAAGAACCTGAAGAACCCACTCAGAAAACCTAGTTGACCATTGCATCTGAACCTTCTCTCTTTCAGGCAGCCACTTTGCAACCCTATTCATTCATTCACTGTCCATGTTTTTGGAGTGCGGGAGGAAGACGGGGAACCTGGAGAACTTAGGCAGGAGAACCTGGAGGTCCCACGTAGGTAGAACCCAGGTGTCTTTTAGAACATTATCACTTTGAGGTATCTGATCTCCCATCATTCCTTCATTCCTTCAGCTCAGAGGTAGGAGGCGGGGCTTAACCTTCTCCAGGCAGATGTTGCAGATTTGCGACAGCCAAATATCAGATTTTTCCTGCAACTACAACTTAATTTGAGCCTGAGAGGGTTAATCTGGATCTGTCAATCACGGCCCTGTGATTGCGTCCATCGGTTTGTTCTCGGCGAATTCTCGAGCGGGGGGGGGGGGGGGGGGGGGGGTGGTCGAGACCTACCTGCTGCGGGACGATCTGCTCCGCTGAAGTCGCGAGGTTGACGGCGAACACGTGGTCCCTGCGAAGACAGGAGCGGAGGCGCCGTCAGCGAGAGGGCGGGGGTTTTCCGTTGACCCGATTCGACCGTCTCACCTCCTTCTCCTCCTCCATCCTTCAAAAACACACTTTCCATCCCCTTCAATAGGATTTAAAGGAGCTGTTCCGCAGCAGACAGGGGCGGCGGAGGGTGGAGGAGGCGGCGGGGAGCCGCTGCCAGCCAAAGTTAATTGGCTTTTCAATAAGAACTTCACAAAAGTTCTTCCGACGGACGGTCGGGGGGGGGGGGATGGGCGGTCAGGGAGGGAGGGGGGGGTCGGTGGGCGGAGGGCGGGTGGGGATTCTGAGTATCGACACGAACCACATGAATCACTTTGTCAAGCGAGGCGTGCACTCTTCGCACGCAGCTGTAGAAATTTCTAAATCCATTTAGGTGCATTAAGAGCCGCCGTACCTTTTCTTTTTTTAATTTTTCTATTTTTTTTTCCTTCCTGGGCCGGGGAGAGAGGGAAAGAGGGAGGGAGAAGCGGGATTTCTTTTCTTTTATTCGGGATTTGTGACTGAAAAAGAGGCAGAGGAGGGGCAACCCTGCACTTTACAGATAATTAACCCGTGACATCTCGTTTGGGAGTGTGTGTGCCTGCACGTGCATGCGTACGTGTGTGTGTGTGTGTTGAACTAGCAAGAAAAAAACAAAAAAAACAGCAAAACAACAGACACGCTAGCAGGTTAGCATGGACTCCTCGCATTAGTCCTGTTTAAACCATCGGGCTCCCAGGAAAAGAGACGAGCCGACGCTCGCACCGCACTATTTTGAGTTTTGACGTTTGCAAATCATATGGGGGAGCTGGGATTTAAAAAAAAAAAAAAAAAAAAAAGAAACGGGGGGAGTTAAGAGAGAGAGAGAGAGAGAGAGAGAGAGAGAGAGAGAGAGAGAGAGAGAGAGAGAGGGGAATAAAAGTCCAACTGCGGCTTGTCTCCGGGCGTCTCGCCAGACATGGCGGCTAATTTATACATTCCATATGTGGGCAGTCAATTTTCGGCGCGGGTGCATCATTCATATTTATTTTCTAATGTATTTTATTTATGGCAGCAATTTCCTTTTAGAATATTTTAAAGATAACAAGCTGCTCGCGACGCGAGGCCCGCCGCCGTGCACCTGCACGCCGCGGCGTCTCGCGGGGCGCCGCCGTGCAGAGTGCAAGGGGGTGGGGGATTGAATCTGAGGAAGCTGCGAAAGGGTTATGAGAGGGGAGAAGGCAAGAACATTTATATTTGAAAAAAGAAAATTAGTGTGCGTGTGTGTGTGTTTGTGTGTGTGTGTCTGGCTTCGAGGACCAAGTTAAATCGGAGCTACAGAAGCTGATAAAAAAATATAAGAAAAACCATCACCATCCCGGGTGACACTGCTGCTTTCCTGCCGATATAATTTACGTTTTTTTTTTCTTTTTTTTTTTTTTTACATTTCATTTTCTCAAAAAAAAAATCAATTCCTCGTAGACGCACACGCACCTGTAGCGCCCGCAGAGCATCCGACTTTAATCCATCTTGGTTTACTCTTAAACTGTTAAACCCAAAAATAAAGAGAGGATGTAGCATAAAAGGGAAATTATCCTCTAATTTGTAAAACGCCCATTTTTTTTTCCTCATGGATTAATTCTTTTTCATCTGTCGGAGGGGAAAAATAACATCCCAGCTGGAAAAGAGTATTAATTCACTTTTTAAGCTGCTTATTCTATTCAGCAAACAAACGAATCAAATCCGTTCTGCAGCGTTTCATCGCTGCACTTTTGGTCCAGTACCTCTTCACCTTTAGCTTTTACCTTGGACCAAGATATTGTGAAAAAAAATTACTTTTAGATTTCAAGATAAGTGACAGGGCGGTAAGCAAGAGCCCGGTGCCTTCAGGGTCCAGGGTTCCCACAAGGTTTAACTTTAGCGCTGGTTCAATTTTCTATCATTATAAATGGAAGTGGACGAGGCTGGTGAACGGCTAATGTGCACCTGTATGTCTTTGATTCAATGATTAATTCACTTTCCCCCAGACTCCCTTCCAAGAGCTGCAGACATCTTTAAGTAGCCTAAAACTCATTGTAATATAAAGAAAAAAATATAAAACAAAAACGTACATCTTTCTCCATCGCTCGCTTGGAAAACCCTTGTTCTCCTTCATGGTAGGGATGGACCAGATTCAGCTGGTGCAAGTACCCGGAAGTCTGGGTGGATTAGCGGTGTTATGGTATATCTTACAAAACTCGGAGGTTTGTTTTTCTTAATGGAAAAATGGACGCTTTGATTTTGATGCTAAGATGCAAGCTCCTCTTCTGGGGAACCATCTTCCATTTTGGATAGTAGGGGCGGACACCCTCTCTTTTTTTCAAGAATAGGCTTAGAAACTTCGTTTTTGAGAAAGCTTATAGTTAGCGTTAGGTTAGCCCCTATTTATGCTATCACTGGTTGGGTGGAAGAGTCTCTGAGACGCAGCTAGCCCTGGTTGCTTCTGTCCTCACCTCGCGGCAATGTAGAGCATGTGGTTGATCCTCAGCATCCTCTGGAAGTCCAGGCCCAGGCGCACCGTGTCGTTGTCTGAGAGCAGGCCCTGGAAGCTGGGGTAGAGGTAGGAGGCTGCCGGGAAGACAGAGAGAAGAGAAAGCCGGCTTAAAGTAAAGCTAAAGAGCCGAATAGTCGTTTGCCTGAACCATCACTGACCCATGTGGCTGGTGTCCTCGGGCACTAAATAGACCACAGGTGTGTTGAGGACACCTCCCCTGAACTGCCAGGTGTGTTTAGCGCTTTGCTATTTAAATGACAAGTTCGTGGGTAGTTTGACAAATGCATTCTCCCCCCCGCCCGCTCCCGCTAACCGCTGCCGAAGAAACAGCTAGCTCTTGCCCGCCTTGTCTATAAATACCTCGGAAGCGACTCATCACTTGCTGCGGCGGGGTTTCTGCAAGTATTTATATCCGTAAGAGCGGCAGGAATCCATCGACGCTACCTGGGGCGGAGCAGCTGCGATCGCGCCGGAATGTTTGATTATCCTAAAGCAGAGCGTCACAGCGTGTAACGAGCGGGCGGCGAGACGGGAGGTGTTTGTGTGGTACGCCCGCTAACAAGGGGAGCGTCTCACCGAATCAGGACTTTCCCAAAAGCGGTACAAAAACATACAGCTGCTTTCCATTCCCGTCTTTGGTACTTGTCAGCACGCAGAGGCACCGGATGCGAATGGAAAGAAGGTGACCTCTGATAGCCGCCTGACCGTCAACTCCCCATGACATCATCGCAACGGCGACGAGTTACAATTGAGACAAAGGATCAGTCGTTGCTAGCCTGCTATTTACTCGATCAGTAAATACTGCCCCCGTCCACTCAGTTCACACCTCTGATAGTAAGCTACTGGACTTTACCTCTTAAATAGTTACAAAAAAGCATCCTCCTGTCGGCCGATGTATGCTTAGTAACGACACCTGTACTTCTTAATTCCTGGCTAAGGATGGCAGGATACGGATGTGTATGTGTAAGTTAGAAACAGCAACAATACAAGTCCAGTTGCCATAATGTGGAAGATTTTGACAAGAATTCATCTGGATCTGGATGACTGAGAACCTCCACAGACAGCAATACTCTCTTCTGCTAACGCAGCAGAGACGAGAACAACTGCGACGGCCAGGAACTAGCAATAGCTCCTGTGCCTCATGATTCATTGGCTGAGACGGATATTTGAAGGACACTGAGGTCTCAGCAGCCTCCAAACAACAATTAGCCGCAGTGCTAATTGGGAACACACTGTTTGGGTAAGAGACAAGACTACTTAGGGTGTTTTACCGGGGGTCGGAGGCGACCAATGTATGGGCAGCTCTGAAACATCCAGTGTAGCTCACATTTTTTAAGAAAATCCCAACTGCAGTGGTCAGGAAACTAGTATCACCACTGGCCTAGGTAAAGGTTTGTAAGCAGCAGTAAAAAAAAAAACCACTATATGCTTTTAATAACAATCCTGAAAGGAAAAAACGCTGGCTGATAACTAGCAGCAGCACCTGCTCCTCAGGATGCTTTACCAGGACCGATGACATGTCAGCAGCTCAGACACCGTTAGCTCACACCCCTTGTGATAAACACTCTTGGGAATACAATGGCCACATTGATCGGAAACTAGCAACGGCACTGGCGCCTCATGATGCCTTGTCCTGGAAGGACATTCAAGTATCAGCAGCTTACAATCGATAAGCGTGTGGTTCGAATTAACACTCGTCTTCTCTCCCTTTCGGCTCCTCCCTTCAGGGGTCGCCACAGCCAGTTATCTGCCTCCATCTAACCTCTTCCATTCACACCATCTAACTTCCTGAAAGTTAGATGGTGTCCCTTCAACCTCCCACCTGGCAGCGCCAACCTGGGTATCCTTCTACCCAGATCTTCAGTGTCCCTCCTCTGACCGTCTCCGACCATCTCGGTCTGACTTTTATTCCAGAACATCTAAGGACTCGTACCCGATCTTCTCCATCCTCCTCACTCGCAAAAAGAACCTCCACATCTTCACCTCTGCTGCCTCCGGTTCTTCCTCCCGTCTTCTCCCCAGCAGCCGAGTTGTCTCCAAACCAGACAATACTGCTGCTCTTACCTCCAAGTTTCTCCGCCCTCTCCAACCTTTCTCCACCTGTTCTCCACACTCTCTTTTGCTCTGGACTGTTGACCCTCAGAGTACTTGAAATCCTCCAGCTTCTTCATCGCCACCCTCTGTAGCCTCACCGTTCCACTCGGGTCCCTCTCCTTCATATACATGCATTCTGTTTCTCCGCATCTAACCATCGTTCCTCCGAGAAGGATGCAAACCTCAACCTCTCAAGATGTTCCTCCACCTGCCACCCTGCTCTCACTACAAATCAGAGTGTCATCTGCAAACCTCATAGCGCAGGTTGAAATTAGCACCGCTGGAATAAAAACAAAGCACTACATAAGCGTGAAAACTATCAACGACACCTAATCCTGCTTTTGCCCTCTGTGAAATGTTACCGAGGTATCGTCGGCTCACGAATGGCGACCGTGGCGCTCGCTCTCCATGCTAATGGCGCTCTGGAAGTGGACGAGCGAATGAATAGAACCATTTAAAGTTGCAAATGAGATGGTTTATGTCACAGAAGTCACCCTGATTTAAATAAGAGGCTCCTGTGGGGACGTAACGTCCGTCCCGGCGAGGATCCGGCAAGCACCTCGCCGGAAGCCCGGCCCCCACGCCGACGCACTTTTTAATTGGCGTTCGGCCGCCGCGCAGGTTGCCGCGGCATTGTCACGGACGCCCCGCTCCCCCTCCGAAGACATTATTTCAGAAGTTCTAAAGGACAAGAGTCAAAGGCAAACCGGGTAGCTTGAATATTCAATTCGATGGAAATCAGGTGTATTCAGGCATAAAAAAAAAATGAAAAAAATGGGATGAGTGCTGGCGCCGCCGGATGACACTCTGAGAAGTGGCGAGAGAATGAAGCGATAAAATCTGCACCACCGACCGTTTTCGCTTTGTTTGTCCTCTGCATTTTAATTCAATTTCCATCTACAATTAGAGCGGCGTGACCGGCTCACCAGGCGCACTTTATATTCATTCATCATCTGGACTCAGGGTCCGTGGGGGGGGGGGGGGGCTGGAGCCTTTCCCGGCTGTGATTGGGCGAGAAGCGGGGTTCGTCCCGGACCCTCGCCGGTCCGTCACAGGGCCACAAATCCAGACGTTCTCATTCACTAGTCGTACGAAGCCACACATGGATGTGGGAGGAACCCGCAGATACAGAACACAGAAAATCAACACACAAAGGTCATCTGTGGGAATCCAATCAGGGACCTTCTTGCTGTGACGCAGAAGCGCTAACCAGTGCGCCGCCGTGCCGCTTCATTCTTATCTGACTTAGGAGGCGGCGTCCTGCGCTCTGAATGACGCCATGACGAGAGGTACCATGACGCTGTCTCGCTAGTCCTCGACTGAAATGAGAAAGAAGGGGCCGAAGCTCCGGGCAGACATAAAATTAGACCGCTCAATACCGACACCAGACCACATTAGAGACTTCCCCGGCGGTTTCCCTCTTCCTCTCGGTCGGAGCGAAGACTCGGCTCAAGGCCACGGCGCCACGGATCTGTGGAGTACTGTCTGGAGCGCCCTTCAGCCTCCCATCTGACCCGGGTTGCTGCTGAATTAGCAAATCCCCGTAAGAAATCCGACACAATCTGAAATTAGTCTCCCTGCAGGGGAGGCCATCGCTCCCCCCCACCTCCCGGTAACCGCTCGCCTGGAATTGACTGCTTAAAGATTCAAACGCCGAGTGTCTGGCTCTGGAGCTCTCTGGGCTGTCTGGCGAAGAAGCTCCCGACGGCCCGCCCGGCTATCACCTCCGCCCCCGCCGACCCCCTCCCAGTGGCCGCTGTGGATTTTTTAACTACTCCTCAGCACTTTAAAGACTGAAGGGGCACCTCAGGGTGGAATACGCTGGAAGTGAAGGTCCGTCCCCTCCGAGCCAGCCCGGACGCTACGTCCCGAGGCCGGAACCGACGCTGGCGCGCCATCAAAAAAGTCAAGCCTCTTCATTTATCTTAATGAGCCCGCCAAGCCGACAGCCTGCGTACCGAGCGAGCGCTCGGGCCAAAACAGCAATAACCTTGCCCGGCGTCCGCTGTGCTGCATTTCAATTGCAGCCGCAACCCAAAACTAATTAGCTAAAACCGGGCAATGAGCAAATGGGAAGCCGCTCCCCGGTTCAAGCGGCGGTCCTGGCGTCGCCGTAATCGCTTTCCGACACCGTTCTTGTTTGGACAGCACCTTTACGACAAACAAACGGGAGTTCGCAAAGTGCCGGGAAGGGGAGCAGGACGGCACATCTTTGGCATTTTGGCTGGACCTCGTCGCCGGCAGCGGCCAGGTGGACGCCGTCTTTGATAGGTTTGGGATTTCACTTGTCCAACAATTAATCGATCGGTCAGGGCGACATCGTTGCGTGGGAGAAACTGTAAGAAGAACCTTTAGCACTGCGTTTCATCCTGCCACCTGAGCTTGAAGGATCCACGGAGAACAATGAAGGCTCTTGTTCTGGAGCGTCAGGGGGCAGCCAGGCAGTGGTTTCCGTCGGCCGCCGGAGAAAAACGCCTGGTAATGGCAGAAAATACAGTGCGTCCGCGTGACAGCGACGCCTGCGATGCCTGTGCGGTGCCTACGGCCGGGACGTCAGCCTCCGTTTGATGTAGATATCCAGAAAAGGGGCCGGTGGTTAGAGGAGGCCCTCGGGGAACCGCATTGACCTTCTCACGTCAGCGCGAGAACAAACCCGGAGCAACAGGGGAGCGGGTTGGCGAAGATCCCCGGGACGAAAGGTTCTCCTCGTGACAACGTTTGAAGAAAATTCTTTGAATCTAGACATTTTCCAAAAATCCAGAATTGAGACTGGATGTTCTCCGAAGCATTTATTCAACACCGACAGGAACCAGGATGCCACGCGGACACGTCACCGTCACCGTCACATCAGCAAACCCGAGGGCGAGGAAAGATCCCAAGACACTTGGGGACGTGACAGGAGGGTGCAAGATGCTCGGGAACAGAAGTCCGGATGTAAACTGGAGAATCCCACTCCAGAAGTCATGAGGGACAAGCCCTTCACATCTTTTGCAACTTTTTGCAGTTCCTAGAACCCTTTCGGGTGTTAGTCTGTTCCTTGGTGCATTCCGACAGCCAGGGATCTCAGTTCCTAGAAACATTTTAGCTCCTAATCCAAGGCAGGGTCTCCATATGATTCCACAGGAAGTCGTGGGTGCATGGTGATTGGTGGAACTCATAAGCCACTATTTTCTTCAGCTGTTAGCAGTTAGCAAAGAAGTCCAAGCTCTTCTGGCCTGCTACTCCTCAGAGGGGCTTCCAGGGTTCTCAGAGGAACATCAACATGGACCGTAGCCAAAACTTTGCTGCTGTGATGATTGACTTTCTCAACTCTGGGATCAGTAAAGTCAAACCTTAAAGTTAAGTCTGAACATTTTGGCCAAAATAAGTGTGGCGTAAGCTAACGGCTAACAGCGTTCTTCACACAACGAAGCAGTGCAGGGAGGAAATAAAAACACTTCAACGTATTTGATAGTCCAAGTCCATTACTCCTGCCCTGCAACTTCCACCTCCATGTTGACTATTTCGTCTTTCTCTTCTTTTTCTGTGATTTGTTTTTGGTTGTGGAGCTTCAAGTGCACGTCACTGACACTTGGGTCGCATCGGTCCCTTACTGTCCCTGGGAATGCAAAAGTAAAAGGTTCCCCAATAGGAGGTTACTTCCTGGAACGGAATCGGAGCTGGGCGGTTCGTAGAACCGTTCCGTCCGAAAGCTTTTGGTCCGAGATCTAAAAATATTGAATGACTCAGAATGAGTGAGGTCACACGATTAGATCATTCCGGAGCGAGCACTTCTGCTTGGTTTGGATCCAGAACCTGGTTCCCTCTCAGCCTGAGACGTCATCAAGCTTCGCCTTAGAGAGCCAAGTGCCCCCGCCATGATTTTTTTATAGACCTTGGCCCCGACTGGACCGTAATGGTAGTTTCAGAGTGTCGAGGGTGGTGTGTGTGTGTGTGTGGGGGGCTCGTACCACACTGTCACCTTCTGGAACCCAAGCTGACAAATAGCCCTCATTACACCTGGGACGGGCCGCCACATAGAGCGCTATTAGCGCAGCTATTTCTGCTAATGGCCGCGTCGCTCTCCTCCAGATAGATCAATTACACCGGGGGGTTCTGGGGGTTGGGTTTGGGGGGGCTACAAGCTAAGCAACCTCTTAAATCAATTACGGGCCATTACATTTAGCGGGGCCTCGACCTCTCCAGCGGACCTCCCCGCCGATCGGGGGCCAGTGAGGAAGAGCGCCAGGGATGTCGTAGGAGCCTCATCCGGGTTACGACCCATCTCTCAGCAAATGGAAACGGACTTCCTGCGAGATTTAACGAGAAGGTGGCGGTTCCTACGCATCTAAAAACAGGAGCGAGCTCTTTTATGTAGGCCGAGGGGGGGATACGCGGGTACTTTGAGGCAAATGTACTCACTGGAGGTGACGTTGCAGTGAAGATGGTACCCTGTTTGGTGTTTTGGCTGCTTTGGAATAAAACCAAGGCCCTCAATGAGTCTTCAGTGATTATCCCCGCCCCTGGTCAGCGCCTCTTTTATCTTTCCGATTCTTCTCCACCTCCCGCCTCCACAAACCGCTGGTCCCATCACCCTCCTCCGCTCCCACTGCTGCAATTATTAGTTTCACTGCCTCCACAATGGACGGCTTTTCTTCCCTTCTCTTTTCTTTTTCCTACGTTTGTTTTGAGTCTCTCTCCTCTCACGGCTCCTTCCCGGTGAAGGGAGGTGCCGACCTTTGCCCTGGACTTGTGCCACTTCTCTACCAGAGCCCAAGATGGATTTTGTACCTGATTTTCCTTAGGATTAGAAGTTGGCACCAGTTGACAATGGGCTAGCTATTTGGGGCAGTGGAAGTGGCTAGCTGGGGGCGGTGGGCAGGGCTAGCTGGGGCACTAGGCCGGGCTAGTTTCGGCTACTCCGCCTGGGCACGGCACACCGGTCGCCACCAGTCGGGAATGGGCTAGTTAGTTGGTGTACTGGTGGTGGCTAGTTGGACAATGGCTGTGGCTAGTCACTGACAGTATGCATAGCCAGTCAGCACAAAAGCCTGGCAATAGACCAAACCTTTCTGCGGCGGGACGCAGGAAGTGGCGTCAGAAAACAGTGGGAATTATTGGGAATATTAAAACACAGATGGTGAGTGGCCGAGGAGGGAGAGGCCAAACTGCACTACAGTAATGGAAGACAGAGAGGGCAGCTTTGCTGACAATAGCGACAGCCATGTTTGTCCTCCGTGCTTGTTTACCCTCTAATCGCTCAGACACAGCCACTCTCGTGATGCGTTCAGGTGCTTTCGGCTGGTTTGACCGATCACGCCGTCTGTGAGCTCATTGGTGGTTAAAGGTCTGACCGCCAGTCTTTATATCCAGGAGACCGCCTGATAATAATTCCAGAAGAAGAGCTACAATATGAAGAACAATATTGGGTTTCATTCTATTGATTGATTTATTTTGGTTTGGATGAATATATGATTTCTCCTTGACATACTATCAATGATTAATTTTGTGTGCAAGTGTGTGTGTGTGTGTGTGTGTGCATACACTGCAGCTTCAACTGCCATCTTTTCTCAACTTCTGCGACTGAGTCTGACTTAAACCAGACTTGAACCAGTTTTAATCTGGACTATAACCTGACTTAAACCTATATATAACTAGACTGAAACCGAACCTAAACGAGACTTAAGTCAGACTTGATAGAGACTTAAAGCAGACTTCGACCAGAGCTCCACTAGACTTGATCCAGACTTTAGCCACACCTAATCCAGAATATAACTTGATTGAGGCAAACTTAAACAAGATTTAATCTGGACTTAATCCAGACTTAAACCCAACTTGAACCATTATTCAGCGCTATAATTAGAACTAATACAAAAAAAAAAAAAGAGAACTTCCTGACCTGGGCTTTCGGCTCAGCGTCCTTGCAGAGACTGACCTTAGATAAGCTTCCGTTCTGGAATTGTGGAATTCCGGTTCCTCGACCGAATGGAACATACCTGACGAAGCTCTGCCTCCCGGCCCTGCCCACCTCCGGAGACAGGAGCTTCTGCCGTCGCCATCTGCCGCCATCAAATGTCCCCTAATGGCTTTAATTTTAGCTGTTTGATGCTGGTTTCCATGGAGATTAGCGAACAGGCCTCTTAATTGAGTGGTACTCAAAAATGTCACGGCGCCCTACTTGGCGACAACTGCTTCTGAAACCGACTGGGTTTTTTTTTTTTTTTTTTTTACTTTTCTCAGAACCAGACGTCGGTTTATTTTTTTCGTCAAATCACGACGGCAACTCACACTCTCGGCCCACGATGCTGATGGGCTCCAGGTCCTGGGGGAATGGCGCGGCGGCGCCCGTGGACAGGTGGGGCGCGAGGGTGGCGAGGGCGAGCGCCAGGACGGCGGGCAGGACGGGGCCCGGCGTCCGCCTCATTTTGGCAGTGGACGGGATCTCAGCAGGAACGCATGGCTCCGCAGCGACTTCACCTCCCACCTGCAACACACACACACACACACATAAACCTAATTTAGCGAACTACTCCACAAAAGTTGTGGCTGCTCTCTGGCTGCAAACTCGTAAATCAAGAAGGCGTCTAATCGCTGTTGGAATTTAAGTGCAGCTATTATGTGATTGAGTGGCGGCTCGCTGATTAGCATGCAGCATCTTATGTTATTGCGGTGATGTGATTAAGTGCCTGATGGTTTGAGCCTGCTCACACACACACACACAAAACACACAGACACGTGTGCGATGGATGGGTGGTGAGGGAGGGGGGGGGGGGTGACACGGGGATGACCCGCCTAGTTTGCCGCCGGCGGGCGTCTTTCACAGGTGACGCACCGCCGGCGCCGCCACCAGGCATTACCCTCATCCAGCCCGCATTCGCACCACTTCACACTTAATCCGACTCAGACCGAACACAAATCTAAAGAGACGGCGATCGGCGTGGAGGAGGAGGAGGAAAAGGAGGAGACCAGGCGGGATGAAAACAAGAAATCAGATTATTTCCCATTCCGGTAAATGGTCGGATTATATCAAGCCAGAAAGCGATGGTTTGGGGGTGTTTTTAAACGGTACGCCCACTCGTGTGTTCACAGCGTGGGGTTGTTTATAAATAGAAAAATCCACACAGGAGACTCAGGCCTGTGTTTATGGCATGGAGGAGTTTGTAAATGGTACGGCCCATAGGGGGGGAAGACACTCCTGTGTTTACGGTGTGGAGGTGTTTATGGTATGCTCCGCCAAAATGAAGACACACCTGAATTATTATTGCTGCCTTGAGTCCCGTGCCGTTAAGCACGCCACACTTCCATCTTGAGCATCGCATCCCTGTTTAATGTGTTGTATGTATTCAAATCTCACAACTGGTTCTTTAAGGCAACACTCTACTCTGTGTGTGTGTGTGTGTGTGTTGGCTGGGGTTTGAGGGACATAGAGTGTTATTACACGGTAATAAAGGCTGCTTTAGTATAATTACAGAGTTTAACCCCCCCCCCGGTTGCCAACGCTGCCGCCTTCATGTTGAATAATGGAGTTGACCTTCACCTTCGCTGGGGGCTGAGGTGGGCTGAGAGAGGCTTTGTCTGCTGTGTGTGCTGAGACCTTTGGATAAAACACACTCACACACACACACACACACACACACAGAAACACATCTGGGCAGATAAAATATGTCCGCCGTCACTCAAGCGGGATTTGTTTCTTGTTTCTCCAACAGTGTCACTGTTCTTTTTTTTTTTTTTTTTGCTGGCTGTCAGCGATTGCTGTCGGCCCTCATCTCTGACCCCCACGACCCCCATCATGAGCGGCGTCACCATTCTGAATCACAAGCGTAGTTATACAGAAGTTATTACACGTGTTATTACCGCTATTACACCCGAGCGGGAAGTGAATTTTTTTTTTTTTGGCTAGGGGAGCAAATCGGGGGAGGCATTAGCCCCTCTTGGCTGCGTCCCCGCCTGGCAATAAACCAATGGCAGCACATGGTTTTCGAAAGGGACGCAGAAACTGGAGCCGACGGCGACGCAGAGCCGCCATTAATACTGATAGCGGCGGCGATGAGGTCAAGAGATGATCCCCGGCGCCATTAATCCAGGGAGGGAGCGGGCCGGCGGACGGGGCTGTTTACTTTGTGAATTACAAGCGACGGACGCCCTTCGCCACGGAACAAACAAGGTAATAGAGAACAGGCAGGAAGAGGGTCGAGCAGGTAAACAAGGCGCGGCGTCACGACTGTGTAATAACACATTAATATGCAGAGACCGACAAAGACGGAGTTCACCGGCCGCTCGGACTCGAGGGAGACAGTGAAGACGAAGAAATACCAGGAGTTGATCTCGGTTTAGCCATTTTTTTTAAAAAGGGAAAACAAAATAATGATAATCATAGCAGTTATTATCAAGCATTCACGATTTCATTCACACTTTCCGAAAGACATCAAACCTCTCACCCGCTCATCCACACCTTTCTAGCTAGCTGTAGATGCTAATGTAACACTGGCTAATGCTCACAGTAGCATGCTAGCTGCTAGTGATGACCCAAGCATCTGCAGGGTTTTGGCTAACTAGCACCGACAAGGAAATGCTACACGCTAGTATTAGCTTCCCCTCCTCCTCGGGCGGCACAGGAGCCATTAACTGACACAACAAATAACCTAAAAAGGACAACATTTTCAGTGGAGGAATTTGAAAAAAAAGAGACCGATCAACACGGGGGGGGTCGTTGAAAGTTAGAAAAAGAATTTCGGTATTTGTACCCTATTTTATTACGGGTTTATTTACTCACTTACATAACATACATTGGTAATTGATTGCCTCCATATGTTGAATGGGTGAGAGAGTCAATGTTGTATGTCTCTTATATAACTTGTGAATGAGCGAGTGAATGGTCGTATGTCTCGTCATGTGACCCTGTGATGGACGGGTCTTGGGAGAACCAATCCCAGCTGAGATAGGCTCCTGCACGCCAACGACCCCCGAGTGCAGGATAGACGCTACAGGTAATGAACAAACGGATGAATGAATGAATACATGAATGAATGATGAAGGCTTCTTAGTGATTAATAAAGTGGTAACAACAACAGTCCAGGCGGGGACCTGCCCGCCGACTTATTTCTGTCAAAACAAGCTCATGTGAGTGGGAGTGTGACGGGAGGGAAAACATCCCATGATATCAACGGTTACCCGCGGATACAAGCGCCTCATTGTTCAGGCACCGGCCACATTGTCCCCCGTCCAGGAGGGAAAAACAGCTGGGGGAAGGTCGACCAGCCCGCCGCCTCCGTCCCATGACGGGAGTCACACAGCGGGCGCCGTCATCCGCCCCGCCGGCTTTTTATTTCTCCTTGCGGCCTCCGGTTTCTCTGCCGGCACGGCGAAACACCCAGAACCGCGCCAGTGTTAAGAGGAAACGCAGTGCTCATGGTGCACTTCCCTTCGCCGCCGCCAGTTATTTAAGAGTCTGCACTCAACCCTCTCAGGCGGGAGGGTTGGACTCGGTTAATTAGATTTCCGCCGCCGCCGCCGGATTGGAATTGGGATCAAGGAGCGAAGGCCGATAATTGGGACTCCCCTCCCGACGTTCCATGGAAACAACAGGGGCCGGGAGCGTCCGCGGATTGGGCTGGGGGAGAAAATAAATAAAAATTGCCCGTGTCACCGTGGAGATTTTAACGTACCCCGGGACTGACGTGTTTATTACACTGTAATAGAGGCCTCCTGCGTTCGGAGGACACGGTGTTGTGAACATGGGGGAAAAAAAACAAACATTTCCTCCTGGATCGGGAATAGTGCACGGCGGCGTGCACATTATTGTGTGTACTTGCGTATCTGAAGCTCAAACATCAGACAGTCAGGAGACTCTGGCTGATGACTCAATGCGCTGCAGCTTGTGTTCTTGCGGTGTGTGTGTTCATACTGTGTGTGTGTGTGTGTTTGTGTATCTATCCTTCACTCTGGATGTTCCCGTCGGGTCGGTGGGATGTAGCGATGCTAGCATGCTACAGGGTAAGGCTAGAGGCTTCGAAGAGAGAAATAAATAAATGAATTTTTTTTTTTTTTTTTTATTCCTAAGATGCACTATTTTTTAATTGTCACTTTTTTAAAATCGAAATAACATTTGATATATGTATGTTCTATTAACTAAACTTTTCTTGTATTTTATCTATTTAAGATTCAATTCTTCATTTTTTAACCCCTATTTAAATTGAATTTGTTAAAATTACATTTAATTAAACATAACCCATAGACTCTTTTTTACTTTTATGTCTCTTTTTTGTTTTTTGCATTCAAAGCTGATTTATGTGGCCATTTTATAAAATTTAATTCTAAAATGACATTAAATAAAATCAAATTTTACTTCATTTATTTGTTTTTGAAATTTATAATCAGATCTTAATTGACCTGTCACTTTTCATACAACTGATTTTAAAGTGCATTTTTTTTTGTATTGAATAGTTGAGAAAAAGAATTAAATTTCTTTAAATGTTTTCTGTTTTATCATTTTTAATCTAATGAAATCATAAAATAAAACATTATTAAAATACAAACAATATCAAATATTGATGTGAATTTTTTCATTTATTTTGTTTTTCAATTGAGTTTAAATTTCTCTTTTTATTTCTCTTACCTCATCCGCATGTGCAGCACTTTGTCACAAGCGCCTGTTATTTTTATCACTATTATTATCATTACGACCCATAACTTAATTTAAAATATTCTAAAATGAAATTCAAAACTATTTACTTTTGAGAGTTTATCTCAGATTAAATAAATCAATCATTCAGGGCGTTTGAGCCCTTCATTTGGCCATTGCCGTGGCGAAAAAGACAACGGAAATGGAAGATGGAGAAGGGAAGTTTGTCGCCACGGCAACATCTGGAAAAGTCCATCAGCATCAGAAGCCAAAGAGAGAAGAATCGATTCCCGGGTGACCTGCCCATGAGGGGTTGGGGTAATGGCTGCCGGGCAGACGTCCCCGTGGGCGGGGGGGGGGGGGTCAAGATGGCTGCCAAGATGAGACGCGCCTGTCGGGGGGGTCGGGACCCTCCTCGCCATCAACGCCACTCAGACGTCTCTCCAAGGGTTGGTGCGGGTTGCCCGAGTTCAGGCCGGTGACAGTTCGTCCCACAGGGGGAAGCCATTGATTTCCGGCCAGTGTCAGAAAGAACCCCCCCCCCCCCCCCACTATGTTGGAGTCCCCTTGCTTTTGAGCCCCCGACCCAAAAAAAGAAAAAAAAAAAAAAAAAAAATCAATGGAGGATCAACGTTGGGAACAGAAAGGAGCTGACAAAAGTTGTGGCAGCAGGTTGAGGTCCTACGGCTTGACGGGGGGGCAAAATACACACTTATAGAGCGAGGGGGGGGGGGGGTGATTCTACTCGCCTTCGTCTCAAGCATCCAAAAACTGTAGAACCTGGGCTTACCAACTGGATTTGTTCTTCGTGAACCAAATCAATATTTCCCATTGAAATCACTATAAACCCCACTGATCAGTTCTCCGGCTCCAAAAAAATACTGCACTCTTTTCAACATCTTTTAGGGGGGTTTATTTGTTGTAAAAAAAAAAATAGCAGAAAGGAATAACAGATTGATAAAAAAATGTGTTTCTGGTGTTCTTTCTCTTCTTGCCAGCACTTGTACTCTGTGTTTCCTTCACTAAATCAGCAAAAGTAAAGCCTTCTCACATATAAGACCGTCACTACTGCTAACGCTTTCTCCAGCAAGCTGTCATTCAGACATCCAAGCTAACAATAACTTGACAATAACTAATATAACTAACACAGACTTGAGACCTTTGTGTCGTTAGCGTAGTCACCCCCTCAGCCACACCGGACGTCTTTTTCTTCAGAATTGTACAGAAGGTTGACTTAGCCATGTCGTTGTAACACCAATATCGCTGTCATGTTTAGCTATTACTTCCTTCATTAGATTGTCTGTAAGTCATAACCTCTTAGCACCGCTATCACTAGCAAGTTTAACCATTTTGGAATTCATAATGAAGGCTATCTTCCTGAAAAAAAAAACACTATAGCAGGAGAACACAACAATAAACGATGTAAACAAGGTGGAGAAGCATGCACAACTGCTGCTATGCTACAAGGCTACAACGCAGAAGAGCCTGTGAGTTTGTTTGTGCGTTCGTGCACCGAGGCTTGTTCAGAGCCCACAAATTCAAAATTTGTGGGCCAGTTTGTTGGTGATGGTTACTTCCCTTCATCCTCAGAGACTCAGGAGTCCCTGACCGACCAGCCAGGGGGGGAATTCGGGGTGAGTGAGGGAGGTAATCTCAGGTAATCTCATCACTCAACACACCGGACAAAAATATGCCCCCCCCCTCGTCTCCATGTCATCTATAATTCACGTTGCTATTGAGAAACATGACCCACTTCACTGTATTGACAGAAATCCAAGCGCCGTCTTCCCCTTCAAGGACAAGCCCCCCCCTCCACACTCACTCACACACTCACACACACACACAAAATGGATACGACACCCATGCAAGATGAGGAAAGGAAGGCAGTGATGTCTTCTGTCAGTGACAGCTTTTCACCCCAGCTGGTTCACTGGCTCCGCCCCCAGTGGGGTTTGGAGGTGGGCGGGGCCTCAGGGGAGCTTCCTGATTGGCTGGGATTCTTTGCATTGATACAGCACGAGAGTTGGCCCATTCACGCTGAGCGTTAAGTATTAAAATCCACGCACAGCAAATCAGAGGGCAGTGAGGAGTTCACACACCTGAAAACACACACACCCGAGAATATGCACCTGAACACACACGATGAAAAAAAACCCTGCACACACTCCTGAACACACACCTAAGAAAACACACCGGAGACCACACACCCAAGGACACACATTTGAACACACACATGAGAGCATGTCTGAACACACCTGAGAATACACACCCAAGTACACACACCTGACAAAAACACACCTGAATGTGTGTTACGTGCCTGCTGTCTCTCTGCCAACCGGCCAATCAGAGCCCTTGTGATCCCGCCACCGGTTGTCTCTCTACTCGCCACCTGTCTGGTGGCGCCATCCCCCCCCCACCGCTGCCATCATGAAACCAACAGAACTTCCTTTTTCCTCCCGCAAAACCTGGCAATGATGTGTTTCCACGCAACGTGTCTTGTTTTTCCGCCCACAAACGCGACGCCACACCGGGTGGAACAATGAAAGGGCTCGTAGGTGAAAAAAAAAGAAAAAACGGCGGCGGGTGGAGCGACTTCGCCATGGCGGCCGCTCCCGAAAAAACATGGTGCTCGTCCGTATTCGCACGGGAGCTCTTTGATCTCCATCTGCCCCCGCGGTACCAATTAGCCGCCTGCGCCGTCTGCATTTCCAAACTCGCCGCTTCCTCTTCGGAGAGACGGCATGCGTGAATTATCAAACGTCCGGAACGCCGGTTTCCTCCCCTGACGAGCACGAGCGGCGAAAAACGGAGAGGCTCCTTTCAAACGGCGGGTTCTGGGGCGCCGCTGGCAGCCATCTTTGCCAGGCCTCCCCGGCGTGCTGACGCAGCGCCTTCGCCACCTGACAAAGCGAGAGCCCAACAAGGGGTTTAACTGATGAAAAGGGAGACAAACCGCCATGGCGACCCGGGCGCCGGCTGCGTCCCTCCTTAGCAGGTTGTCCATCCAGCGGGGATGAGGACGCCACGACGAGGGCGGAGCCTCGTTTCCCTCCCTTTTGCTCTACGAGTGAATCCTCGCCGCGCTCTGACTGGTCGATCCCGATGAAGGGAGCTTGTAAATCACCGGGCGAGCGAGCGAGGCTGCGGCTGCTATGGCGGCGGCGGCGGCGGGCCCCCCTTCTCCTCCCCTTGCTAAGATTAAAACACTTCATCATTGTCTGCGGGGGACAAACGGTCCCTGAACGCATCGCTCGCATCCAATTACCAGACACCCTCGCCACTCAGATGTGACATCCCGGCGCCGAGGGGAGGGGGGGGGGCTTATCAGGACGCCGCTACCTGTCCTGGGGGGGTGTTTGGGTTGGTGTAGGGGGGGTGACCTTACTTTCATTACTGCTGTCTCACACTGATGATATCACATGAACACAAACACAGGGTGACCCCAGAGCATTCAACCGCCGCCTGACCTCATCAGCTCTCACAGTGTCGGGGGGGGGGGGGGGGGAGAAGGGCGGGTGCATCTACATGAGGTTGCAGGAGGGGAGGGTGACGGAATCTCACAGCCCACTGACCTGGAATCAGCCCGACAATCAATTCCACCGCTCGCCCGCCCCATGGATGGCGAGCGGTGAGGCGGGTTGCTCCTACAACTGGTCACGAGCGGGCGCGTTAGATTAGATGTATGAGTAGTGGTGGTGGTGGTAGCAGGGGTGAGTTGGGGTCTGTGACACACACACACACACACACACACACTTTTTATGAACAAGCGAGAGAAGTTGATAGCTGTCACGTCTCAATGACAACAGCATCCTATACATCCTCTCATCCCCGTGCTGTTATTATTATTGGTGTTATTATTCGTGTGCATGTGTGTGTGTGTGTGTGTGTGTGTGTGTGTCGCAGCGTGCCTTAACACCCGATTCTATAACGCTGACATTCCGCCAGTGCTCAGATTGACAGCTGCAGAGTGTGTGTGTGATACAACCAGGCTTGAATATCATTACCCGATGCCCGCCCACAAAATGGCTCATCTCCCCCCCGTTACAGCCGCTGTTACGGAGTGACTGCCAGACAGACAGACAGACAGGAAGTGCGTCCCGACCACTTCCTGTCAGTGAGTTGGCAAACACAGAGAGAGGATCCCTTGATCTGGGATGGAAAACCTTCCTGGGAGATTCTTCACTTTGCCAACGAACCAAACACACACACACACACACACACACACACACACACACACACACACACACACACACACACACACACACACCTCCATTCATGCATGAAAAATACCAAGCCTGTCAATCACCCAGCTGAGAACTTTCCACACACACGCACGACTCCAACTCTAACTTCACGACAAACAAAAGTGAAGAAAAATGAAAATAAAAATAAAAATAATCCCTGTTAATCCACACGCGCTTTTTTTTTCCTGAAGAGATCCTCGTTGGCGTGGCAACCGTCGCCAGAGGGGTTGGGGGCATTGATGAAATAAACCAAGATGGCCGACAGGTTTGGAATGATGCTAAACCGAGGATCCATTTAACAGCAGCGGGAATGTCAACAAGGAGGAGGCTTCCAGTTTGAAAGTTGAGGTTCCCCCTCGGGATGTCCGCGTTCTCCAGGTCATCCTGAGAACCGGATTTCAGCGGCGAGAATGTGGCCGCCTCCTGCCGCCATGTTGCCGCCATGTTGCCGCCATGTTGCCACCATGTTGCCACCATGTTGCCACCAGGCCGCAGAAGTCGGAGCTTATCGATACGGCGCTGGCGGCCGCTAGCTGGAGCTCTTGTTCCATCGGAACACGTTTGCGCCGTGGCTCGGTTCTGTTTGGAACCCCCCCCCCCACACTCCCTCGCCGTCGTCACGGCAACCTCATCAACTCCCTTGTCCCGTTTCTCTGTCTCGCCCGGCGCTGCAGAAACTTTGAGGTTTGAAGTTTCCCGACTGGAGAGCATTCCGGGTCGTCCGGAGAAGAAGAAGAAGAAGAAGAAGAAGAAGAAGATGGTGGCGGGTCGTCTTCATCTGGCGACCCCCCAACCCTCCACCACATGATCTTCGTCGCCCGAGCGCGATGGAGGGAGGCGAGGAGAGAGCGAGGAGAGGGGGGGCTCTCAGCGGAGGAGAGGAGGGGGAATCAAACGCCACTTTAGTCATTCTTCTCCTCCGTCATCGTTATTTTTCGCCGGCGGACGAACGACTCGCTGCGCTCCTCTTCCTCCTCCTCCTCCTCCTCCTCCTCCCGGACTCGCGCTTCATCTCAGCGCTGGCCTGAACCCAGCGCTGCCGATAATCGCGAAAGCGAGAGGACTATTGGGAGAGGGGGTGGAGGCGCTGGCGGTTGGGGGGGGGGAGGGGGGCAGGCGGCGTGTCATTGAGTCCAGAGTCTGATAAATGCACTCGGCTTGTTGGGTTTGAGATCCTCATTAATCCGCGTTCAGGAGCCAAGCGGACGCCATTTTTCTCCCGCGACCATCTGACAGGAGGCGGCGGCAGGGAGGGGGGTATCAAAGATCGCCGCCACCCGACGAGCTTTGCCGTATCTCAATGACCGTCCATCTTCATTTGGACCAAAGATCGTTTCTCGATCACGTCGTCCACGCGAGGGCAGACGACGGAACAGGAAGTGACCGGAAACCCTCTGGCGGGCAAAACGATCATGTTGTCGTCCTGCCGCCGTTTTAGCCCGACGGCGGCGGAAACTCTCCCCTCTCCTCTTACGCCACGTCACAGCCTGTTTACAAAATGGCGGCCAGGGGGAAGGTGGTGGTCGGTGTTGAAGCTGTCTGGGTCGGATCGATGGCGGCAGACAAGAATCTTCAAGGGATCTCCTGTTACGGAGACGCCGTGCTCGGGCCGAAGGAATCAGCTGATTGGCTGAGGGAACAGACAGCCTCGTGGGTGAGGAGGAGGAGGAAGAGGAGGATGAAGAGGAGAAGGAAGAAGAAGAAGGAGGAGGAGGACAGTTGGACGACCCTGAGGGGGCGGAGCTTCCCGCTTGTGTAATCACAGAAGACGAGTCTTTCCATAATAAGATTCCACTGGTTTTGGAGAAAATTAGCTTAGCATAAAGGCGTTTCCTGCTAACGAGCCGTATTCCCACGGAAATGTGGAGAGGCGGAGAACACCAAGGTGCTCGGGGTGATCGATATACCTTATCGATCAGAGGGGAGAGGGGTCGGACCGGTGCTTCCTGCCAGGACTACTTCCTGCGGGTCGGATCGATACGTCGCCACGGGGGCGTGTGAAGCAGCCGTGGGAAACATTGAACCGCTCGCGCTACAGGTGAGGGGAGCTTAAGGCGCCGATGAATCCGACAGGAAGCGGCCGCCATTTTATGAGTTCTTATTCAATTTAAAAAGTTACTCGGAAAGACGCAGGAAGCAGGAGAGTTTCCCATCCTTCTGATTGACTCCCTTCCGTGGTGATCGGAAAGAAGTCGCTTTGCACACATAAGCCCCGCCCCTTCCTGTCAGCGGCACGGAAGCCAAACCCCTGGGAAGTCAAGGCCTGGCGCTCGTCTGGTGCGCCGCCGACGGCGCTGAACGGCATGGCTCCCGCGTGGTTTCACGATAGTCCATCACACACACTGCCCGACACAAAACACACACACACCACTGCTTCTCAAAGCGGCAGGCCGCTGACAGGCAGCGAGCGCCGCCGCTGCACACATCATTGACATTAATGGCAACAGAGAGCCGGTGAGGGGTGGCATGTGTGTGTGTGTGTGTGTGTGGGGGGGGGGTCGGGATTACACAAGCAGAGTGTGTGTGTGTGCGGTTGCACCGCAACACCAGAGATCAATCCTTGTCACGACGGAGGGCAACGTGACAGCCCGTCTCCTCCCCGCCGTTGCCATCTGCCGATGAGGAAGAAGAGGAGGAAAAGGAGGAAGTTCAGGTGGAGGAGGAAGAGGAGGAAGAAGAGGAAGAGCGAGAAGAGGAGGAAGCGGAGGGGGAGGAAGAGAAGGAGGAAGAGGAGGATAAGGGGAGCTGACAAAAACTGCAGCCCTCTGGGACAAACAGAGAGGTCAACTGAAGTTTATCAGAGAGCCAAGAAAGAAACTGTGCCCCCTTGGTGTGTGTGTGTGTGTGTGTGTGTGTGTGTGCGTGTGTGTCATTGTGGGAGGGACCTCCTGTCAAGCTCAGGTACGAGCGGCTAGCCCGAAGGATCAAATCCCACTGGATGACGAGGTAGTACCGGCAGCCTCAATGTCGCGGGAGCGCCAGCCAATCAGAGCAGGCCGCTGCCGAGTGGCGTCGCATCAAGCGCGCGATTTATTCCACGTATGAAAGAGTGCGGGCAGTGACTCGGCGGCGAGCCATGTGACCGCGGCGGATTGGGAGCCAGGCGGGAACGTCAGCGACGGCGCCGTGACCTCGCCCTCGCCCCGGCGCCGCTTTTAAAATGTCACATGTCCCCACGGCCGCTCGGGGCCTGAGACACAACAAAGGGACTGCTGATTTTTTTTTCCTTTTCTTTGTTGCTTTCTTTTAATCTGCTTAACGTAGGGAGGGCATCTGAGAGACCCTGGAGAACGACGCCGGCGAAGCACCTGAACGCGTTCGGGGTGAATGTCGGGTCTAGCGCGTGGTCGAGTCGTCAACCCCCCCCCCGCATGGTCCAGGAATGGTTTCACCCTCTTGCCACCCATACTACGACACACACACAGATTGAGCACAATCAGGTGTTTCAAAATAAAAGCATGTTTCGGGCCCTTAAAGTGCTCTGGATGCTAAAGGTGGCTAATTGCGCTGCTTCCTCCCCGCTCCACTGCCACCCCACCTGTCAATCATCTAAGATTGGCGAAGTTCGAAATGTCTAGATTCCAGATCATGCGTGGGGTCCAGATTTCCCGCAGGGGACGGCGAACGCGCCGTCATTGTCTTCTTTTGGCCGGACAAAGGTTGGCCTTCACGGCGGCGGAGCTCGTGGGACACCGATGAAATCCCAGCGATGCGGCGAGGGCCGGCGAACACACTGCCTGCATTGTCAGCTGGTGGGTGACCAGACATGAAAGTAACGCCGCCGCCGCCGCCGCCACCCCGCCGTCCCGCTCGCATTCCTGGCACGATAATACCCTCATTCATTGCCGCCGTGTCGTCGTAACGACGGCTCTTCTCGCCAACGGCCACCGTGATCCCGCGCTAGCTGCTTCCCGCAGAGCCCCCTCCCTCTGGTGGAGGGATTCCCTTCCAACGGCGTCGTCGAAGCACGGCATGGGTGAGGTAGGCGGGGGGGGGGAGGACTAGAGGGGAACGGCGCGGTGGCGGCGCTTACAAACGCCGAGGTCAATGAATAAAGAAACGATCCGATGAGACGACCCGCTCCGTCAAAGCCCTGCAATTAGCATCGCGGAGATGGCGCCCGCGCCAGCGACGCCGCGTGTGTGTGTGTGTGTTTTTTCTGCCGGATGTGTTTAAGGCAGAGCAGTAATTGAAAGCACTTGACGGGTCTTATTTGCCACTTTGAAAAACACACACACACACACAAACACACTTGAGAGCGTACCTGCTCGCTCAATCAGGTGCGGGTGTAATAGCAGTCGGCCATTAAACCCGGTGGCCGGCTTCGTCGCCATTAGTACCGCGCGTCGCCGACTTACATTGAAAAACCGATGTGTCATTATTCCCTTTGTTGGCTCAAGATTCAAACCTCTGCTGCTGTTACCGCGGTAATGCTGCCGCCCGGTTGATGAGGGGGTCGTGTTGAAACGTTAGCCATTAGCATGGCGGTAATCGCACAAACACACAGTAATTTTAAGCACACGCAAATGTAAACACCCATAAATGTAAAGCTGGGCGTCACTGCCATTGATACATGCTAAAACCATGCCGATAATATTCAGGTCAATTGTGTGATTATTTCCTTTTTGTTCTTTATATGTACCCCAAATAACTGCATTCATGAGTGAGTAACTGGCGAAAAATTTCAGAAGTATAAAAAAAAAAAAAAAGCCCAAATTTGTTCATAAAAATGAAGGAAATAACTTAAAATATATAAAAAAATGATGGGAAATGGACAATATCATAATAACAACATACAGAAATGAAATAAAATAAAAATTAAAAATAGTTCATAAAATGAAATGATCGAAAATAAAATGTGATAAAATAAAAACAGATATTATACATACATACCATTCCCCCTCAGCCAGTATGAATGTGCGTGTGCACACACACTGACACACATGCGCAAACACGCACACACACTCCGATGGGCAACGTGAGGGTTTGGAAAACCTGAGATCTGAAATGTGGGAAAGGCAAGAACCTCAAATCCCCCTCTAACTCTGCTTCCAAACACGCTTGCCGTCCCTGTAACCCCGTTTTCCCGGCTCGCCTCCATTCCTTGAACGCACCGCTCCTTTGTCCTCCATTATTCTGTTTCTTCATCTTCTTCTCCTCTCATCTATCTGGGATCTTCTGGTTCCAGCTTGGATCAGAAGAGACATGACCAACCGCCTCTTCAGTGTGCGTGAGTGTGTGTGTTCCGCTTGCATCATGGACGACGCCAATTAATGATCTGTCCTCCGCCGTCGGGGCCAAAAATCTGACGTCTGGATCGTCGGCTCTCGCCTCGGCGGCGGCCCTCGGTTCCTTTGTCCTCACTTCAACTTGACGAAGAGCCAATTAAAACAGGCATCGACCGCGGCGCGCAAACGCTCCGCTCCTCATCTTTCCCGGAGGGGCGCCGAGAGGGGAGTGGGGGGGAATAATCCTGGAGGAGCATTGATCGGCGGTGCGGGAGGACTCCGACGGCATTCTGAGATTATGGTATTGATCCCCGATCAAGGAGCCCAGGGGATATTCGTCCTCCTCATAATCTCCCTCTTTTGGAAAGTCTTGTTAAAAAAAAAAAAAAAAAAAAAAAAACCCGGCCGCGGGTTCATGCGGCGAGGAAGAAACCCACACTTACTCTCCAGGTCCCGTCACGTGCGGAGAGCCGTCGCTCCTCCTGCTTTGGAGGGGGTTGCAGACAGGGTCGGGACCCTCTCGCCCAGAGGGCCTCCCGCTCGGGAACGACTCCCCTGCAAGAGCAAAAGCACAAGCCGTGAGCGGGGAGACGGCCGGATGACCTTAAACGCACCGCGGGGCTCGCCACGTTCGCTCCGGCGGGGCCGCTGACCCCTAAATCCCCCCATCGCTCCCCCCCCTCCCCGCCGTTATCTCCTCATTCACTCCGCCGTCTTGACACGGCGGCAGAAAGGGGAAGGCGGGAGGGAGGGGGAGCCGATGGAAACCAGATGTGGCTGTTTTTTTTTGCTGCTGGAGCAGAAGAAGAAAAAAAATGTGTGTGTGTATGTGTGTGTGTGTGTGCGCGCTGTTAAGTTCTACGAATGTCAAAAAGAAAAAAAAATAACCCCAAGAGGACGAGCGTGAGACGCAAAACCGTCATCTGTGAGGAGCGGCCGCTCCGTCCAAGCTTCTACTTCTGTGTGTGTGTGTGTGTGTGTGTGTTCATTTTCGGGGACGACGGCGGGGGGAGAATATCGAAGGCAGATGTCTGAGAGAGAGCCGAAACAATGCTGGCGAGGGGTAGAAGGTTTACTAAACACTGACTCACAAACACACTCTTGGGTTCCAAGTGATAAATTAAACCATCAGGACTCCCCCCCTCTCCCCCCCGCAGTGGTACGGTCCAACACGGCTGCATGCAACACTTAGCAAGGTCTGGACGCCTCGACGTGTCATGACTGAATCAACATTTGCATGTCTATGTATTCATGTATATATTCATACATATATATGACATGAATGAATGAAGGAATCAATGTTTATAGATTTTCTTGTCCCTTTTACTGCAATGTATGTGGCACTAAGAGCTTTTTTTTATACACTATATTCTTGGATGGTTTATTAGATTTTTTTAAACATTTTTTTTTCTATAGATTTTGTTTTTTTTTTTTACTTGTTCTTGTCAGTTATTTATTTCATCCATTGATTTTATTTTTGGAGGATTCCCATTTTATTATTTCTGCAAGATGCATTTTTTTTTTTCTTTTTTTTGGGAGGGGCGGGGGGGGGGGGGGGGGGGGGGGGGCATTTGGTCAGATGTTTGCTGATGACATGCTGACTTCCGGTCAGATTTAAATGTTATTTATTTTTTGAAAATTTCATTTGATTCAGTACTGCTCAATTCAATAAAATTTAATTAATACATTTATTTTCATTCCCTTAACAAATCAGCTGGATTTACAGACAAGGTTTATTTCTTCTCCGTCACCGAAAAACAAAGGTCAATCATTCGACTCGACCTCTTGCCGCTAAGCATACACCTTCCCCTCAATCAGGGTGCACGTGCACTTTGGTGGGTGTGGGGTTGCACATGCCGCCATTTGTGGCCATTTATTACATTAAAAGGAAAAAGAAAACGGAGGCCGGAGAGAAAGTACAGGGGATCCAAGCAAAACACCCGAGGAGAACATCCAATAAACCCCAGATCATAACAGCCAGTTAGAAAAACAAAGGAGGGAGGAAGAGGAGGAAGAGGAGGAGGAGGGTAAAGCAAATTCTGAAATCCAATGCCTCATCGTGATCGATCAAGACTCTGGAAAACAAAAACAGGAAATGGAGAAGTGAAGTTCAAGGGGGGTTCCAAGTAGGACTGTGATGTCACACACACACACACACACACACACACACACACACACACACACACACACACACACACACACACACACACACACACACAAACGTCTTCCACTCATCAAGTATCTATTTCACCCTGAATTTAATAAAACAAAGGTTTGGAGGACCTTTTTTTCTTTGCTTCCTGTTTTCGTTTCATTGTGATTTTCACAATAAGAGCCTATTTAGAAAAACAAAAAAAAAAACCTAACAAACAAGCTGGATAATGACTTGATGAGCGACCGCCGGCACGTCAGATGAGTTCGGGTCAGCTGATCTGGTTGCCGCGGCGATAAGGACAGCCCCCCCACTCCTCCTCCTCATCAGCCGATGACCAATCAGAACAAAGGATTTGTTATCCTGGTCTTGTTGCTCTTCTTTTTTTGCCATGACTTCCCTCTGCAGCCGGCGCACAGTCGATTCCAGCGACTGAGATCGGTGGGGGTGAGAGGGTGAACGGGTGTGAGGGGGTGAAGGAGTGAGCGGGGGTGAGCGGAGGGGTGAACAAGGGCTATTAGACCCCTTCTGTAACAGCGCCGGAGATGATGATGACGATGTTGCCTTGATTGTTTCATCGCCGCGGCTCTTTCAGCAGGGCGCTATCGCTTCTAATCTCATTTTCCAGAAATAGACTCATGGAGAGGACGACCCCCCCCCAAACACACACACACTCACACACACACACACACACACACACTGTAACAGATTGAAAGTGAGCCCCATTAACCAAATGAGTTTTTTTGTTGTCGTTGTTGTGTCTTTCAGGAGCACAACAAGACTGTGAGAGCCCCCCACCTCGACAGTCACACACAAACATACACACACACACACACACACACACACACACACATAAAGTAACAAGATGAGGGGGGTCGGAGAAGTGCAGCAGAGAAATATGCAGAATGGGATAAAAGAGTACCAAGGTGCTGTTACACCCCATTATTATCCCCCACTAATGACACCCCATTATTACATCCCTCTAATGACACATCCTTATTAGATCCCCCTAATTACACCCCCTTATTACACCCCACCAAATGACACCCCTTGTGGCATGACACCCCCTTAACAGCACCTTATGACACCCGATTATTAAAAACACCCGGTAACACCCGCTATGACAGCACCTATGACTCACCCCATTAATACTCCTACAACACCCCTTTATTCCACCCCATTATCACACACCTCCTATCACACACCCCATGACATCTCTTAACAGTCACCTATGACCCGCCCCTTTACACCCCTTTAAGACGCCCCCCCTCATTACAATAACCCTTATAACCTAAGTAGGTGAGCCTTTAGCTGCAGTCTCGAGGTTGGAGAACTCACTCGTTCATCCCTTTCCTCATCCATCCATCCGTCCCTCCATCTACAGGGATTTCTTCTTGCACCGCGTTGACAGCGGTCTAAGCTGCACGGCTCACCTGTCAATCACAGGGTCACCTGTCAATCACAGGGTCACCTGTCAATCAGACGGTCCAAGCATCCACCCTCTCACTCACGTTTTCACAAAAACATGTAGTGAAAACATGGTAGTGCCGGGTGAGAGGGTAACTCTTGGACGTCTCTCGGAGCCTTCGACATACCCGGGATTTTATTCCAAAATGTCTGCTGAGCGTCGCTGCGCCGTGACATCATCAACGAGTAACCGTGTAACAAATCGCCATGGAGACGACCACGACTCCTCAGGACGTGATGGCCTCCTTGGTGCAGAACATGTATGCATTCATAATCTGGGAGTAGTAGCCGTAGTAAGACTGCAAACTCACGGGGTGCAATTAGTGTGTACAAGTGCGCTCCGAAGCCAAAGCAGCGTTCCCTCGCGCTAACGGTCAGCATGGAAACCCTGAGCAACCCCTCCTTTATTTGACTGATCGTCATAGCATCAGGGATTAAATGGTAATAACACAATTATTATGCGTAAGGGGGTTTAGCACGCTGTGAATAATCCCAGGGATAAGCCGCCGCCGTGATGCAGATGTGACAGCTAACATCTGTGCGGGTCAGTTAAAGTACTTCCTGTTTGTGTACAGACTCCGGCGCCTGATTGGCCGAGACAGAGCGGCATGTCTTCCCCAGACATTTTGGCCAAAGCCGCGACATGAGGATGTTTCTTTTCTTTTTTCTCTTCCCCGTGCCTGACTTCATCCCTCCCCGACCCTTCCTCCCTCATCTCCTCTTCCTCACTTCCTCTCTCCCTCTCCCCTTCCTCCCTCCATCCCCCCTCCCTCCTTCCCCTTCCTCCCGGACGCCACGCAGCGGTAATTGAAAGCGACCCCGACTCGTCCTTTCTTCATTTTTTCTGTGTCCGCCGCCCCGCTGCTTCGCCCTCCGCCGGCAGTTGACAACTGCCCTTTTAGCCGCGGCACTCTGCGGCGTGACCCTCTAACCCCCTCCACCTTCACCCTCCTCCTCTTCCTCCCCCCAAAGCCACACAGAGAAAAGTGCAGGCGTGCAACATCTTCCTCCTGCTCAGCGGAAAATTGTAGCGCGCGCACACACACACACACACACAGACACACAGACACAGCGGCCCTCCGGAGGTTAAACACACTCCGTGTTCTGCTTGGGCTTTGCGTCTCATTTTGCCATAATATTCGGTGCATCATAAAAAGGTGGAGGAGGAGGAGGGGGAAGGTGGGGGCTTTTGAAATTCAATGAAGATGCAAACAATTCCTCGCCGGCGTGCAGAGAACACGCTCCGCAAACTCGGAAATAGAAATAAGAGGAGAGGCGGCGAACACTAATAGATGTACTGCGCGCACGCATACACACACACACACACACACACACACACACACACACCCACACACACACTGCAGGCCCCTGAACTAATTCCTTTTAATCATGAAAAGGCGGCCATGTCGGGCTAAACGGAATGTGGGTTTGCCGCGTCGTCGTCACAGAGGTGGGCCGCCCTCCTCGCCACCGCCTCCCCTGATGGCGTGCTCGAACAACCTCCTCCCCCCCCCCCCCCCCCCCCCCCACGGTGCATTCACTAGTTGGTTAAAACCCATATTTGTGTAAACGACCCAGTTCTGTACTCTGCAGTGTGTATGTGTGTGTGTGTGTGTCACAGCGCTCGTTGTTTTTACAGGTTGTCACACTTCAGCCCCCCCACGCACACACACGAACACAGACGCGCAAACACACACACACACACACACACAGGCGTCGTGACACATCTGCTGGGATGTATGAAAGGCTGCTCGTATCTGATTCGCCTCGGTGAGTCTCTGGGATGTTATCGGCCGAACGCTGAGCGAGATGACATGTTGTGTGTGTGTGTGTGTGTGTGTGTGTGTGTGTGTCCGTACGCGCATGTATGTGTGCGTGTGTTTGTGTCACGCATTGTAGATTTGCTTTTTTGTTTCTCCTTCTTTTCTTCTTCCACCCACCCATCAATCGGCGAGCTGGCAGTTGAATCGCAGGACGTCAGGAGCGGAACGTCACGCGAGCTGACGGACACTAGATGTTCGAGGAAACCCCCGGACCCTCGCCCGCGCCACAACGCTGACACGGTCTCAGTTGCTGGGAGTCTTAATGATGCATTCGAGGGGCCGCGACCTGACCGTGAGCTCCGGTAACGACACAGTGATAAAGCATCTATAACAGCTATTTAGAGAAAAAAAAACTGTCGCTGCTCAGGTCTCGAGTGAAATGTGACGAGTGTTGGGGGGGGGGAAGGCCCAAACATCTTGTTTGTGTGGTTGTGTGTGTGCGTGTGTCATTTCACAACAGCACTAAGCTCTCAAGTGCTTGTAAAACTAATTAAACTGATGAAACCGTCTTCCCCGTCCTTCCTCTCCCATTTCCGTTCTTTGCAGATCAGCTGGAGGCGCCCGTTTCTCCCACCCAGACCCAAATGCAACACGATCGGGTTTCCTCCCTTTGCTTTTCCATCGCCTCTCGTTCAAGCTGCGGGAGGTGTGTGTGTGTGTGTGTGTGTGTGTGTGTGTGTGTGTGTGGTTTGGGAGGGTTCAAACTTGCAAAAGCGGTTATAGCCAGCACGCACGCACACACACACACACACACAAACACACACATCATCCTTTGCTCGCACTGAATCACAGCAGGTGTCAGGTCACATTAGGGTCGGCCCTTGAGTGTCCGACGCCGCTCTATGAGCCAAGCTGGGTACACGGCGGGACCTTCACACGCAAACCCCCCCCCAAGAGGGAACACACCTTCTGGATGCAGCCACACACACACACACACACACACACACACACACACACACACCTAAACAAAAAGGAGCACAATAATGCAAGAAAAAAAATTCTGCAGGCAGCAGTGCTTCTTAAGAAAATACGTGTGTGTGTGTGTGTGTGTGTGCGTGCGTGCGTGCGTGTGTGTGTGTGCGCGCGTGTGTGCCCCTTCGATGTTGAGCACCGGAAGCAAACGTCAGGGAGCATAGCAGATGTGAGACACACACTCACATACACACATAAAGGAGTAAACAACTTGCAGAAAACTACTTGTAACACCCCGCAGAAGTCGGTGTGTACGTGTGTGTGTGTGTGTGTGTGTGTGTGTTCTCCCATCTCAGGCGTCTGCGGCTGCAACCTAACCTGCTGGCCGGTGTCCAGGCCATCCGGCCAGCCGGCGCTGCAGTTGCAGATCTCCAGCAGGAGTGTCCACACCAGGACACTCAGCCCCCTCTTTTTCTTTCTTTCACTCAGAGTCTCTCAGAGTAAATTGTTCATAATGAGCTTCAGAGCTGCAGGTTTGCCTACAAAACTTTGTATGAATTATCATTTTTTTAAATTTTACCTTATTCGCTACCTCGCAGACCAACGAGACGCCGCCAAAACTAATAAACAGACGTACAGGACTGTCTCTGAAAATTAGAATATTGTGATAAAGTTCTTTATCTTCTGTAATGCAATTAAAAAACAAAAATTACTTTTTCATAATATTCTAATACTTTGAGATAGGATTTTTGAGTTTTCTTAAGATGTAAGCCATAATCAGCAATATTAAAATAGTAAAAGGCTTGCAATATGTCAGTTGATTTGTAATGAATCCAGAATGTATGATATTTTTGTTTTTCCAATTGCATTACAGAAGATAAAGAACTTTATCACAATATTCTAATTTTTTTGTCGAAGTAGGGGAACGCTAATGCTATCGTTAGCGTCAGCACGAGGCGCCATGAGGCTACTTAATAGCAAATGCGCAGCCTGCGCTTCCTCTCGCTAAGCTAATGGTGTTGTTGGCTAACCATAGATGGACAGTGTGTTTCTTTAGTAAGCCGCCGCACGGCTAGCAATGCTCCGCCATCCCATCAAAATGTCCACACTCATTGACTTCTACGTAATTAACTACTTATTATACCGCAATTATCATACAACAGTTGTGCGCGTGTGTGGGATGTCTATACGCACACACACACACCAGGTAGGAACCATTAGCACTGACGAAATTTGACTAAGGTGACCCTGGAGGTCGTGACCTTTCCGACATTGCCGTGGCGACAGTGGTTGTCCGTCTCCAGATGAGGAAGTCGACACTCCAGCTGGCGAGGGGCGGGTTTTTCGCGGGCACACCGGGATGACGGCGCGAGTGAAACGCGAGGGTGTTGTGCCGTCCGTCTGCTCCCGGCAGCCGTCAGCCGCTCGCCGTGGCCCCGCATAGACTGCCGGATAATGAGCTCCCGTTGCCTTGTCAACGCCACCCATCTTCCTGTCCCTTCATCTTCCCCTCCTGTTCCCGTTACACCGTGATCCCTGCGCGCTGAGCCCTTCGGCAAACACCGCTAGCGGAAAGATATCACGCCGCCGGGCCAGCGCCCCACGCGCCAGACGACAGGTGCGGCATAAAGCGAGCGGCGGGCGGGGGGGCGGCTAATTACTGGAGACAAAGTGATTCACCGCAGAGTCGGTAATTCACCTGCAGCTGATGTGGAAAAAAAAAAAAAAAAAAAACGACAAAAATTAGATGATAGCGAACCGAATTAGATGAATATCGTTTTAAAAACTGAACTGGTGACCATGCAAGAAAAGCAGCAGAAGATGGATGAATGGATGAATAATAAAATAATATTCATAGCAGGCGGACTTTGGACACAGAGGTCATGAGCATTTATTATGTTATATATATGTATTTGGGAAATTTTCTGTTTAGGTCAAACTGGCCTTTTTTTTTATGTCAATTATATCTTTTATTGATGTAACTTTGATTTGAAGTATTTCTGATGTCTAATTGACTTTTTTAACCTTCATCCTAACCCACTTTAATTTTGCTCTTTTGGATGTCGAAATACTTCTTTTCAAGTTAAGCTGACGTCTCCTACATTATCAAATCGTCGTCTTTTCAATTTTCATGAAATGTCATTTTAATCTAACATTTTAAGTATCTCTTTGATGTAAAATAATATTCTTTTTTTTGTCTGGACTGAGGTATGTTTGATGATAAAATAACATATTTGAGGTAACATCTCAACTTCTATTTCAAGTTAAATTGACAATCATTGGATGTTAAATTGACATCTCTTAGATGTTGACGTCTGGAATTTTTATCAATTTTAACTCCTGTGAAATTGACATCTCTGATATGAAATCGATGTCTCCTTGATTTTCCAATGATGCCTCTTTAATATTAAACTGACGTCTCTCGGAGGTTCTCTTGACGTTCAACTGAATTGAATCTCTGTGATGTTTAATTGATGTCTGTGAATTTCTATTGATATCCCTATAACGTTAGACATCCCTTTGATGTTAAATCAATGTCTTTTTGGAATTACTGACATCTTTATGATATTCTATTGACATGATGTTGACTTATGAGTCCGTGATGTTAATTGAAGACTCGTCAATATCAAACTGATATTTCAATGAAAAATTGACATCTCATTGATGTTACTGACATTTATGATATTCTACTGATGTTTTTGATGTTGAATCTAGTCTCTTTGATGTTAACTGACATCTCTATGATGTGAATTGACGTCTACTTGATGTCACAGACGTCTATGATATTCTATTGACATCTGTGATGTTGACTTTACATCAACATGTGATGTTAAGTGACATTTCCATGATGTTCTATCGATGTCCCGATCATGCAGTCGATCAAACTGTGGGATGACGGCGTTCTGCGGAGAACCAAGGACCCGCAGGTTCTCCGACGTTCTCTGCAGCACAGGGACTACTTTTTCTGCCTGGCGGAAGCACACGTCCTCGGCTCCGGGGCCGTTCCACGCCGAGCATTCAAGCAATGCTCGCCGGGCCGCATTCCCAGTCACGCCGCCTTGACGTTTCTGCCTGGGCCGCATTCTCTCGCCTACCTTTGTTGTCACAAACACACACACACACACGCGCGCACGCACACACGTGCACACGTGCGTGGCCCTGTTGTTCACCAACTGTAATCAAGTTTCCGAAATGACGCCAATTTTCTCTCCATCAACAGTCGATTCCGGTCTGTGTGTGCACGCACGCACATACACACTCAGGGCTATTTTAAGAGCAGCTAATGGAGGTGTTGTCCAAACTTGAGTGTTTGCGAGGTGTCAAGCAGCGATGAACACTCGTCTCCTGACTCGTATCCTCGCTCGTCTCCTCAGGCCTCTTTCCTTTCCTCTCTCCTCACTCCTTTACACTTTCCTCCACTCTTCCGCCATTGCTCTCCTCTTCCCTCACTCTTCTCCTCTCTGGTTTCTCCTTTCTTCCCTCCACTCTCTCCTTCCACACTCCTCCTTCCTCTCCTTTCTGCCCCTCTTCCACCTCTCCTTCTTCCCTCGTCTATCGACCCCGTCTGGAAATTGCTGTTCCTTTTCAGATTTTCCACTGTCAAGGCAGAGGGAGAGGGGGAGATATGGAAGGCGGAAGAAGGATGGGACAAAGAAGGAGAGAGGGGAGGAGGGGAGGTGTAGAGACTCGAGAAAGAAGGGGCGACGGGGAGAGACGGAGAGAGGAGGTGAAGCGAGCGTTATTTAATGATAATAACGATACATTTTATTTAAGGCGCCTTAGTCAACTCTCAAGGACACTGTCAAACTGAATACCCAAATCAAATTATCCAATCGTGAAAAACAACGAGAGAAGAAGAAAAGCCCAGCCTGTCTCCTCCTCCCTTTCCTGAAGGGTAATTTATAGAAGAGCCATATTATTTCAATTATTTTCCATTTTATTTGATTTTACAGAGAAAATCCCCTCCAAATTCCTGCCCCTGGATGTTTTTTTTTTCTATTTATGTATTGAATCAATTATTTCCCTGCCAGTTATTCGTTGATATAATTTGATTGTTTATAATTTCCCAGGCTTGTTTGTTTTAATATAATTATTATCATTATTATCTATTTTTCTAATCATTTTAGGATTTAATATTACATTCATTTTATCTTGATTGTTTTTCAGCGCCACCGAGTCATACTAAGGAAATGTCATGACATTGCAAAACTTTCGAGCAACCCGTCAAAAAAACAAATGTCCACCCGGCGCCAGCTGATGATCACACACGAGACACCGCCGCAACATCGGAACATCGCCTCTGCGTCCCGACCGCCATTAGCCACCGCTAACGTTTAGCATCACAACTAACAAACTTCAAAATGCATCTGTATGTACTTGTGAACAGTGTCTGTGAACGAACCCGAGTTACCATCACGAGTGTGTGATTACAAAACCCGCTGGTGAAAGTCGCAGTTTTTCAATCGATTGCCCGGTTTCTCCGCCCATTGATCAATGAACCTGACAGTTCAGTTAAACTTATCAATAAACCAAAGTAATCTGTTGACCAGGCCACAGGTTGTGTGTTGTTACAGTGTTATCACGGGGCGGCGGGGGCTGTGTAAGCAGAGGCTCTTCTTTGCGCCATTTAAGGATGTTGGTCGTCGAAGGCATGATTGATGGCGGTGCCTCGGCTGCGAGCGTCTCCTCCGCACGGCCCGGCGCCTCCCCCGCAGCACGCCATCCATCACCTGACGGCGCCTTAGCACGCTCGTCTCCCAGCATTTTTCTGGGTCCGCGACCCGGCGCGGGGTCACGCGCCGCTGCCATGATTTCCCTCTAAAGAGAGCAGTGACGAGAGGTTGCCGCGGCGACGGGTTGTCGATACAAGCGGGTTTCACGACAGAGGACACACGTGACCTTCCAGACCGGAGCGGTGACCACATCTCAATTTACAGATACACACTGCAGTCTCTAGTGCTGATATATACTCTACTTTATGACTACCGTAATTTTTGGACTATTGAACGCTCCTCAACATAAGCCGAATTTCCTGGTTTTGTCATCGATTCGATGTGATGAGGATAAATGTTTTAGCGGCGTGAAGTTTGTTAGCCCCCCCAAAACGAATCCATACATTAGCTGCATCGTTGTTTGAGCCGTAGTGTTCAAAGCGTGTGAAAAAAGTCGCGGCTAATTGTCCGGAATTTAGGGTATATAGTCCACATTCCAAGTATAAACTCAATTACAATTACAATTCTGACGCCACATGCTAGTTTAGTAGAGATTAAATAGCAAGTGCGTATTAAGGAAACAGTCTATATTACTGGAAAAGATGATATATTGTAGATGGATGCTATAGATTAATGGTATACCCTTGGATTATTGGGACCACATACGACAAACCGAGACTATGGATTACAGGTAGAGCTGATAGGTTTAGACTACATTCCTGATGTAGACCATAGATCATAAACGTATACTTCTTCTACATCTTTCTACTCTATATTCCAGGTGACTACATATTCCAGGTTAAAACCACAGATTATAGGTACAAACTATATTCCAGTTTAAGACTATAGATTATAAGTACAGACTATATTCAAGGTATAGACTGGAAAAACCAGACAGGTGAAAACAAGAACCCCCACCAGAACCAAGCAAGAGACAGACTATCTCTTTGGCGCCTCCCCGCCGGAGACAAATTACAGATTACTCTACAAATTAGGACTCGACACCGCCGCCCCAGTCAACCGAACCAATGTCCTGGTCAGAACTATCCATCTTTGCTCTGTATCGAGGCTCCTGCTAGATATCGCTTTGTTGTCTTCTTATCTACCGAGGTGTGTGTGTGTGTGTGTGTGTGTGTGTGTGTGTGTGTGTGTGTGTGTGTGTGTGTGTGTGCGAGTTCCCGCGGGGGGTCACCGGAGGGCCGAGCTAGAACATTGTTTTGTCTCCCGGGAGGGACTGAAAGGCCAGCTTTGTCAGCGGGAGACGAGCTATTGTTGCGGACCAGGGGAAGCGGCCGCTCGCCTTTCAAAATAAAAGGTTTCCCAGGCGACTAGTGGAAGGGAAGGCGTCCGCCGGTTGTGCTAATAAAACAGGCGGGGGGCGGCGTGATAACAAGAACCCGCCGGCGTCCTGGGTTGACTTCCTCCGACACAAACGCCTCCCCTCCAGGATATTTTCAAAATAAAACGTGACTAACGCGGATTGAAGTCAGCGTTAGCACGCTGGCGTCAATGCCGCGTTGGCTTCAGGTCTTCCTGTTTCGGAACCAAACCGAGGCTTCGGTACTGTCGTCCAATCAGGCACAGGCACGCGGCCGCGCTTCCATCAAGCTAACCAAGGACTGTCGTCGCCGTGGTGTCAATGCTCCCGCTCCAAGCCGCGAGCTCATGTGGATTAAATTGAGTGGATGCTAATGCTAATAGGCGCTAATTCCCCTCGCCGCCCCCCCACGGCGAGGCCGGACTGGGCCGCCGCCGCCGCTCTCTGAGCTGTGACTCATCTAAAAGCTCCGGGGAATGAGAGCGAGAGCGTGAGCAACCGCATCTCAGCCACCATTCCTCCGCTCCCCGGTGACTCACCGCCGCCTCTGCGGCAACAGAGGAGTATTACGGGATGAACCGGCATTAGCTTACTTAGACTAAAGCCTCCGGATTACAAAGTAGCCCGCCAATTTCGGGACCTCCCATTGGTCACCCCCGCCGCCCCCCTTCCTCCGCCCTCCAAGGAGGTCTTCTTCAGAACCGGGACCTGAAACTGGGTCAGCTGGCGTCCGTTCAGCTGGATCACCATGGTGACGGCGGCGGCGAATCCGTACATTTTGTTTAGGATGGAGTGAAGAGGAGCCTGGATAGAGAGAGGGATGAGGAGCGAGGGAGTGAGAAAAAGAAAGAGGGGGGGAGCGATAGCCAGAGAGAGGAAGAGGAAGAATGTGAAGGAGAGAGAGAGAGAGAGATGGGGAGAAAAAGTGGAGGAGAGAGATGACTGAGAGGAGGAGAGAGGAAGTGATAGACAGAAAGAGAGAAAGAAAGCCTTGGATAGGAAGAAATGAAGAGAAAGAGATAAAAAAGAGGTAAAGGGGAAGAAAAGAGGAGGAGACAGATGAAGAGACAGAGGTACGGAGACGGAGATGTAGAGTGTGATAGAGTGATAGTGATGGAGGTGTGGAGAGATGCAGAGAAAGTGTTAGATTGATGGCAGGATAGAGTGATTGAGGTGTAGAGCTGAACACTGACCACTGCTTCTCCTGCTAATCGAAATGCAAACGTCTCGCCAACCTTCTGTCGGGCCGGCGTCCAGAGCTTTCCCAGCGAGGGGGCGGAGCCTTAGCACGCAGAGGCGGAGCCTGAGCCCGAGGCCAGCCGATCCGCCGCGGGGACGGCCTGAGCTGCAGCGTTAACGGCTCCCCATCGCCAAGGGCAACCGCCATGACAGGCTCGATTCGATGGAATCCGTAAACTGCTGACGACGAGCGCGTCTCTACTTCCTCTCCTGGCACGCCGTTTCGGAGGGGAGGGGGGAGTTGGCAGGGCCAGGAACCCGGTACCCAAACACAACGGTGCCGCTGTTCCCGCAGGGGGAAAGAAAAAGAGGCGCCTGCCACCGCGGGGCAACCGAGGCCATCTTTGCATGGCGGGCCGCCGCCGCAAAAAACGACCAGGGAAGACGTGGGGGGAATGTAAACACACACACCGGGTCATGTGACCTACCCTGGACATGTGGAACAAACCAACGTCCACGCAGAATCTCTAACTTCCTGGTCCACATCTCCAGGATGATATGCTTCGAGCCAAGATGGAGCCCGTTCCCATCCGCTCCGCCATCTTGGCTCCAAATCTACTTTCTGTTACGCTGTCGTTCAGCTGTTTATTTATCGCTGCCCGAGCTGTTGTCCAGCCGAGGTCCGCTGGAAAATCCCAAGTCTCTGCCGGGGCTTCTCGGCAGAGACTCTGAGTACTTGATACTCTAACGCAGTACCTTTCACAGTAGTACTATACTTAGTACCGAACGGCTTCTTACTCATCAAACAGAGGGAATGCCTAACGGATTTTGCGGCCTCGCCACTCGTCATCAGGCTTTCAGTCGCCCGGCGGGGGTCGGCTCCCAGCCGCCGCCACGATCCCGCCGCTCTACTGATAAGCTGCCAAACGGCGAGCTGATGAATGAGACGCTGAGTGACACCGGCTTTATTTACCCGGTGTATTTTTGTGTGTTTTCTGGCGGCGGTGGCGCTCTGGAGAATTCCCGGACAGCGCCAGGTGCGCCTCCCACTGCGGCGCTGAGGGCCCCGGGTTCAAAGATCGGAGCGGAGCGGCGAACAATGTTATCGGTGGCTGCAGGCCGCCGTGGCGCCACAGAGACGCGCTGTGATATAAATATATCTGTTTGGATGGTTCCATTTATGTCGGGGTTAAAATGGCGGCGGCGGTTTAACCGATTCATTACGAATGTACAATCGGGGTTCGTTAAGCCTTCAATTTTTTTTTCCTTTCACAGGAGATTAAGAGCTGGGAAATGTGAGCCGTCCTCACACGGCGAGGATTAGGGTCGACAGCTCGCCGCTTTCGGACACTTCCTGTATCGGCCTCCTCTTCTTTCTTCAAAACATCTGGAAGATGGTTTTCTTTGCTTTTTAACCTCCCCACCGGGGGGGCCGAGGGCGAGGAGGAGGAAGAGGAAGGGGAGGGGTCTAGCCGCCGCGCTCGCAGGAAGTGAGCGCCGCAGCCGATTGGACTCCTGCGCCGGCCGATGGAGAGATGGTACAGCCCAACCCTGACACTCGGATTGGGTTTGGGGATGAAGGCGAACACAGGCGGCCCCCCCGTTTTTTTCGGATTTGTTTTTTATCCCCGTCCGCCTTAAGCCCCCGTAAATAATTCAAGCCGCGGCCCGGTTAGCTTAGCGAGCGGCGGGCCGGCGGCGCCATCGCCTCTTCATAAACCACTGTATTTTCTCAAAACAGAAAAATTGGCAAATACCATCCACCGATGAAGGGATGAACTGGGACCACCGATGCTTTGGAGCATTCCCGCTATGAACACCAACTGCGGGCGCCATATTAACCGCTTATAACTGTTCTTACACTGCTCTAACCAAAAGGAACTGGATTTTCAAACTAAAAGTATACCCATGTATTTACTTGTTTCATTTTCAACTCATAGAAAACAAAAAGCCTCTTATTTTGTAAAAAAAAAAAAAGGAGGTGTCTTGAACATGTGAGTCACGTGACACTGGTTTCATTGGCCGGTTCCCGCTGGGACATCGCCGACATCACCAGAGCTGGGATGAGAATCCATCGAGCGGGTAATCGGTTATTTATCGCAGGATGAACGCAGCGGGAGTGATCAGACAGGAAGTGACCTGTTGACGTCATCGCTATGGCTATCATGCCCTGATACCTCAGGGAGCACGGTGGAAGATTTGAGGTGAGGCAGACGGGCAGCGTGCCTCATCACGCAAAAACAGGAGTCTGAGGTTGAGGCTGAGGAAGAGGAGGGGGGAAGGGTGATAATGAGGCAGGGAAGGATGAAGCTGAGAAGGAGGAGGAGGCCGAGATGAGGATGAAGGTAAGGAGGGTTAGTAGGAAGAGGGGCAAAGGCGATGGTGAGGAGGAGGAGGAGGAGGAGGATGATGAAGGTGAGGTTGAAGAGGAGGAAAGGATGAAGGTGAGGAGGAGGAGAAAGAAGAGGGGGAGGAGGGGGGACCAAGTGAGGAAGAGGAGAAACACTTTCCAGAGTGTCCATCCTCCAGAGAAACACTCCGGAGGATGGACACTTTGAAGGTGAGGAAGGGAAGGACCTAGAGTCCCGCTCCTCCTCACTCCTCTTCCTGTCCATCTCAGATGCCACTTCCTGTTGAGTCGGCGAGGGCAGGGCTTAAGATCCCCACTACCTCTTCTTCCTCTCCTCCTCTCCCTCTTCTCCTCCGCCGTTCTGCTGTTTACTCTGTGATGAATGGCTCTATTTCACCCTCCTCCCCGAATCCCCCCTTCAGCAGGAATAGATTACAATCTGTGCAATTGTGCAGAAACAAGATTGATCTTTCAAAAAAACAAGGGGGGTGAGAGAAGAGGAGGGGTTGCACTTCGCTCTGGTGAAGAAACGTCTTGCCCGATACTTCGACATTTAAGTATTGCAGGAGAAGTCTAGAGGGGGCGCAAACAAATGTTGCGGCGGCTCGTAATGAGACGTGACAAAGCGGCGAGACGAGGCGAGGCGGCCTTTCAGATGGCAGGCCTTGTTAGCGGGACACTATCGTAGCGGTCTGGCTAACAATGGAGGGGGGGGGGGTCAGGCGACAGGCGCGTCAGTTTCCACGACGACGGCTAAAAACAACAATAGCCATTGGGGCTAGTCTGCGGCCGGCGGTCATGATGGAGTCCAAGAGACAGCGACGCAGACGGCACTGCGGTAATCAGAAAGTTATAGCTTTGGGGGGTCAATTTAAAAAAAGAGAGGTCAATTTGAAGCAGCACACTGATTTAAGAAAGACACGTCGTCACAAACTGCGATTCAAAGTGTAATGCAACAATTTATAGCCATAGAGATGTCAATTTAAGGTAAAATGCCATTTTCAAATAAAGTATGTGAATATAACAAGGAGACTTCAATGTGACATCACTTTAAAGTCAGAAGTCTATTTAATTCAAAGGGACATCAATTTTAAGTCAAATGTGTCAATTTTAAAAAAAGACCGATATTTAAAGTCAACGAAGTCATGGAGGGCAATTTAGAGTCAAATACAACCATTTAAAATCGAAGATGTAAATTCAAAATCAAATACATCAATAAAAAGTCACAGAGAACAAATAGTATGAAGTCTAAGACATCATATTAATGGCAAAATTCAGAAGCGTCTGTTTGAGGTCACGAACGTCAATCTAAAACCAAATTAAAAGACAAAATATAACAAGTCAAAGATATTCACAGTCAGGTTACACGGACGTGTTGTCAAGGCTGTCAATTAAAACTTAAACACAAGAATTACAGTCAAATAAAAATACATCAATTTAAAGTGGACAACACCATTTTCAAATCAAATTTGTCAGTTTATAAAAAAAGAGACGTTCGTTCAAAACGAAGACAAGTTAAATTCAACCAGTGCAGATTGGAATATCAAATGAATCAATTTAAAATACAAAACATCAATTAGGAGTCCAATGCAACAATTTAAAGCCCAGGAGTCAATATAAAGGCAAATACATCAAATAAAGTCACCGAGACACCAATCTCAAGTAAAATATGTACATTTATAAAATTGACGTCAAATTTAAAGTCTCAGACATCGAGTTCAGGTCAAAAGTGGCCGCCATCTTGGCTTTCATTTCTTTTCCCGTCATATCACACTCCCGATCAAACTCTCCATAAGACCAAGGGCAGCAAAGTGTTTTACAATAACCACATGTGTGTGTTCCTGAGAGCTGCGGTGAATGTGTTTGTTCAACGGACTTACTCAGTTAACGAAGGTGGAGGGCGTCTTCGGGGAGGGGCGGCAGCGAGCGGTCGCACCTTCCTGTGGCCAAAGAGAAATGGATTTTTAGCGTTTCTATAGGGAATGTTGGCAGGAGAATGGGTGGAGGTGGAGGCAGCGTGCCGCCTGCCGGCTTAAGCTCCATCTCAGTGTCGGACTGTATTTTGGGGGAGCATCGCGGACAGCATGCAAACACGAGTCCGCTCTCTGAAAGCCTGACCAGCGGCGGGAGTCGTTCGCTGTCATTCACCCGCCGAGGAGAAGAAGAGGAGGAGGAAGAAGAGGGGGGAGCGAAAGGACAGCGGCGAAGACTCATGCATGCTAATCCCGCTCTCCCGTGGCGTTCGCTTTCTAGGGCGGGAAAAAGGCTGCCGGCTCGCGGGACGGTCGGGCGGCGCGCGCGCACGTGTGTGTTGGTGTTTGCTAACCGAACTGTAGCACTAGGCGTAACAGCCGCGGCGGTGTGTGTAGGAAAGGGGGCCGCCGTCCCCCCAACTTATTGATCATCCACTTCTATGGCCACCTGTTCAAAAATGTGAACAATCGATCGAACCCCACGATGTACATATTTCCAGGACGGGACGACAAAGCACCTTCCTCCCCTGGAGCTTGACCTGCTGACCTTCACGCACAGAGACTTTCATGTTGTTTGACCTTTCGGTGAAGCTGATCGATTGATTTATTGATTATGAAGGTCATAATCCAACACTAAAAATATGCACGTCAAGGCAGGGATGTATGATTTTCTCCCGATGTCAGTGAACGCACCGCCGGGCCTCTGGAGGAGGAACAGGAGGGGGTTTGTTTGACTTTCCCTTCAGTCACTAAGGATGTTCAACAGCACATAAATATGGAGACGCTGCTGCTGAATAAATGTCTCTCTCCTCCTCCATTCCTCCCTCCCTCCCTCCCTCCATCTCTCGGCGGCGCCGCCGCTTTATTTGAATATCAAAACACGATGTAAAGCCGTGATTAAAAGCCAATTACAACGCGCGTCAATGAAAAGTCAATTAGGCGCTCCGGAGGCGGCAGGAGGGTCCCCAGAGGAGGACGGAGACGGGAGGAGATGGAGAGGAGGTGGAAGAGAGGAGGTGGCGGTGGAGGAGAGGAGGTGGAGCGGGGAGTCAGATAAAAGGTAAAACAGCAGGATCGGACTCGGATCAGATCTTTTCACAAAGAAGTGATCGCATCGTTCACCCTCTCATCCACACGTCAAATAGACAAAAAAAAAAGTATTGACTCTCTTGTGCACATTTCATACAGGGACAACCATTCATCCTCTCACTCACAGGTCAGAGAGGGGCCACAACCTGCCATTCATTCATTCACACATTATAAAGAGGCATACAGCCATTCACCCTCAATCACGCTTTATATAAGCCCCCCCCCCCCCAAAAAAAAAATTTGTTCACGTTTCATAAACAACAATATTCAGTCACTCATTCATAAATCATATAGAGATGAACAACCATTCACCCTCTCCTTTCCACATCATCAAGACTGAGGGTCATTTGCGCCCTCATTCAAAAGTCATACAGAGATACAACTATTCACTCATTCACTCTGTCATTCACTTGTAATATAGATTGTAACCATTCACCCTCTCATTCAAACATCAGCAGTATACAACTCTTCATGTTCTCATTCAAAATGCTCCAAAAAATTAGAAACATTTGTTCCCGTTTCATACGGATACAGAATTCACTCACTCATTCATAAGTCATAAAGAGAGAGACAACCATCATTCACTCATTCATAAGACATATGGATATGAACAACTATTCACCCTTTGCACATCAGATGGACAGACAACTATTCACACCCTCATTCAAACTCATACAGAAACAACAATTCACTCATTCACCCCATTTAGAGACAAACAACCACTCGCTCTCTCATTCACTAGTCATGTAAAGACAACCATTCAGGCATACAATATGTCTGTCTACATATTGTAATAGAACTTTAGGGTCAATGTCAGCGTTCATTGCTTCAGATTTTGTCCTTCGCGTTCCCCCAGAATTTGGCCCCACACCCTGAAGCTTTCAGCGGCGGCGGCGGTCCAGCTCAGGACACGCATCTCTGTCAGAACCCAAATTGGAAGTAATTCCCACAGTTCCTTCGTGAGCCCCTTCCAGTTGGACTTCCCGGCACCACTGCCTCCGTTTCCCAGATAGCACTGATATTGTTCGGGTCGGCGAGTTAAAACCGCAGAACCCTCACCATCCCACCGTGGGTCGGAATAAGGTTCCAGAAAGTAGCCTAGTCCAGGGAAACCTTGATGTGTTGTAATCAGGCAGTGACCACAGTGGGGAGTGGTGTGACCTGCACCCTCAGCTCCAGGAAGAACTAGGAGAGCCTAGTTGAAGAACATCCATGTGGGAATAATAATCATGGACTATCAGAGGGGTTGGAGTGTTTTAACTTCTCCTTGCGGGGTGAAGAACCCTGTCAGCCATTAGAAAACTCTGCACCTATTCTGGCCAAAATGTAGACGTTCTCCGCTGGCCTTGGATGCCCCTCTGCGGTGTAGCAAGCCAGAAGAACTTGGACGTCTTTGCCATTCTTGCTGCCCCCGTCCATTTTGTCCCAAGAAAACAGCTGACAAGTGACCAGTTTTTAAGGACCACAAGAAGTATCTGGTAATGGGTGTGGCTTATGAGTTCCACCAATCACCAAACACCTACGAGCTCCTATGGAACCATATAGGAGACCCTGCCTCGGTGTAGGAGCTGAAATGGTTCTACAGAACTGAGATGTTCTGGGAAAATGTTCCAGGAACTTCAAAAAGTTCTTGGAGTGAGAAAAGGGCTTAAGATACTACAACCGAGAAACAGTGATGTCGGCGGCATCATTTTCAAAAAATGCTCCATAAATAAAAGCTATGACCGTATTCGGGGAAGCCACATCATACCCTCATACGCCCGAACTTTGACCTCTGGTGAGTTCTGTTCCTGTCCTCCATCACTTTGAAAACCACAACTATTCAAAGTCATCAGCTTGGCATCCGTGGCCCGATTTCTCCCCCAATGTGCTGAGTCGCCACAGCACCCCCCCCCCCCCCACTCATTTGCACAAATCACCACCAATCAGCTTTTGAGCGCGCGCACACACGCACACACACACACACACACACAGGGATAGGAATGTGGCTGTAATCAGGCGGGTGTTTACACCACGACGCTCCTCATAGCAGAGTCATTTAGGGGGCGGGTGGAGGGTGGAGGGGGTGGTGACGCACTGCGGACCCAGATATCCATCACATCTGGCTCGTCTACTCCAGCTTTTAATTCCAGGAACACAAGCTGGATTAATAAGTTCTCTACGCCCACAACTCCACCCCCGCAAAGACTCTCACACGCACCGCTGCCTCAAACCCTCCCTCCCGCCTCTTTGCGGGTTTTGTCATCCTCACCGGGGAATCACCTGACGACGGAGGGGATCAATCGCTTCCCGGGAACGGATCGGTGCGGGGTGGCCGGGGTGCGGTCTAAGTGCTGGCGTTTGTTATTCGTCTGCCGCGGCGACCCCGTAGCGTTCCATTCCGATGCTTAATCGGGCGGAACGCCGATTTCAGCGGCAGACACGGCTGTTTTTCAGAGGGGGGAGGTTGTTCCGAGACGGTTTTTCGATCTCGCTTCCCCCCGGCGGCCGCCGAGGAGCAAACGCACAGGACGGCGAGGCCACTCGGGGCTGAGGAGGATGTGGGAAAGTCCCCCCGCCGCCGCTCACATGATCGCAGGAAACGGGAAGCTCGACCGGGAATCCAGGCTAATTCAAGCGAGGCCGCGGAGGTCAACGGCCCGACGGTTGTCCAATGCCGGACGCAAACAAACACACAAACCCTTGAGCCTGAAAGCACAAACAGCTGTCACAATGTTCACTGGAAGTTTGGGACCTCCAGCATGTAGATTCAAACAAATACATCAACTCCCGCTTCGTTCATTCATTCCCGACCGAGGCATACAACCATTCAACCTCTCTTTTACGTGTCATGTCAACAGTAGAAGCTTGGATTATGAATTTCACGCTTTGACTCATTTGCAAACCGATAGGTTTGCAGTCAGAATCAACGTTTCCCATTGGAATCAATAAAAAATAAAAATCAGTAAATCCGCCTGATATGTTCTCCGGCACCAAAAACATACGGCGCTCTTTTGGAACTTTTTATGGTTTATTTGTTGGAGAAAATAAAGGAATCAAAGATAACCTCTATTATTGTTATGTTTCTTGTGTTCTTTGTCTACTTGCCAGCACTTGTACTGGGCATTTCCTTCAATAAATAAGCACAAGTAAGGCCTTCTTGCATCTGAGACCCTGGCTAACGCTATCTCCAGCAGTCTTTCATTCATTCATACAAGCTAACAATCACTTTCCTTCATCAACATAGTCCCCTCTTAATGCACATCAGCTGTTTTCAGCCATCCTTATTCTTCAGGATTGCTCAGATGGTTGACTTTGCCATGTCCAAGACTACTCTCACATTTAGTAATTTGCTTTTTGAGATCAACTGTGATACTTAACTTAATAGCACTAACACTATTAACCTATTTTGGAGCCATGTTGAGGGCTAGCTTGAAAAAAATGATGAACAATGTAAACAACATGGAGTAGAATGCACGACTGCCACTACGCTCCAACGCCACAATGCAGAGAGCCTGGGAGTTTGTCTGTTTGTGTGTTCGCAGCTTGATTCAAAATTTGAGCGAAAACTCTGTTCGTAGGCCTATTGGTTCATAATTAGGGGTTTGCCTAAGCCACGGTTCTACCTCCACCTCTCGAGATGTTCCTCCATCTGCTCCCTGCTCGCACTACAAATCACGTCATCTGCAAACATCAGTCGATGCAGATTCCTGTCTAACCTCATTTGTTGGCCGACCCATCACTAATCCAAACAAACAAGGCGCTCAGAGCTGATCCCTGATGTAGTCCTACCTCAGTTTTGAACTCCTCTGTCACACCTCATCACTGTCTCACGGCGCATATACATGTCCTGCACCACCCTAACATACTTCTCTGCGACTCCAGACTTCCTCATACAACCACAGTTCCTCTCTCAGCACCCAGTCATATGCTTCTTCTAGATCGACAGACCTCTGGCCTCCTCTATCAACATTCTTAAGGGAACTGCTGTAATTCTGCAAATGCTGTATGCACAGTACTCTTTCTGCAAACATGGCATCTGTAGTGATATTTCTCCAAATGGTGCATCTGCGATAACCTTATACCAATTACTGCACCGGTGGTACCCTTTCTACAGATACTGCACCTGTAATACACTCTCTGCAAATACTGCATCCGCAGTACTTTTTCTGCAAATACTGCACCTGCAGTACCCTTTTACCAACGACTGCACCTGTGGTACTCTTTCAGCAAATATTACATCCCCGGTACTCTTTCTGCAAATACCGCATCTGCAGTACCCTTATACCAATTACTGCATCTGTGGTACTCTTTCTGCAAACACTGCATCTGCAGTACTTTTTCTGCAAATACTGCACCCGCAGTACCCTTTGACCAACGACTGCACCTGAGGTACTCTTTCAGCAAATATTACATCCCCGGTACTCTTTCTGCAAATACTGCATCTGCAGTACCCTTATACCAATTACTGCATCTGTGGTACTCTTTCTGCAAACACTGCATCTGCAGTACGCTTTCCCCAGATACTGCAGCCGCTGTACTTTTACTGCAAATAGTGCCCCTGCAGTCCTCCTTCTGCAAATACGGCATCCCTGGTACTCTTTCTGCAAGTGCTGCATCTGCAGCGCTCTTTCCGCAAATATTACATCTGCAGTACTCTTTCTGTAAATTCTGCATCTGCGGTACTCTTTGATCCAGCTACTGCATCTGTGTAATCTTTCACCAAAAACTGCATTTGCAGAACTGGTTTGGCAAGTTCTCTATATGTAGTGGTCCCTCCTGGCATTAGACCATACTGCTGCACACAAACAGGGTACATGGGTATTTTTCACAGTTTTCAACATCCAAAGATGGGCCCTGTTCTTTTGTTTCCTGGATTTACAATGAATGTAATGGAAGTATTCGATAGAAATAGGACAAGAGGCCTTGTTTCTTCATTCTTTTCCGAAAGAATCTCGAGTGACGCGTGTTGAAATTCATCGTGAGCTGGATTTCATTTGTACAAACTTGGTAACTCAAGCTCTTCTAGTTCGGGGAGGTTAAAGAATTCCATTAGCCGCTTCCAAGAAACGTTACAAAAGAAAAAAAAAACGTCCCTCTGCAGTATTTCCTCAGAATCAGAATCAGCCAAACGAGCATCAACGGCCATCGCTCAGAAGCAAGTCAACGCTTCTTTTCACCCCATCGCTGCGAACGCCTGTGCCAGAGAGGCGGCCAAACACCAGAGGGAGAGAAACACCACGATTTTTAAACAACTCCAGCCTTCTCGGCTCCCTTCTGACCGGGATCTACCATGGCTGCCAAACTTTGAGCAACTTAGCAGTGCCAACATCTCACGCTAACATTTACGACCGTTCACTCTTTCTTATTATCTGCTGTCATGCGCAAAGCTCTCCGGAAAGCCAACGCAGCGTCTACAACCGGACCTGTCGCCGAGCCTCTGCTCTCTCTGGACGTACCCCCGCCCCCGGCGCCGCATCGCTAGCATGATTCCGTTTCATATACTCTTCATTCAAATCGGCGGCGCGTTAAGCGGAGAAGGGGGGGGAGGGGGGTTGCAAACGCAGGGTACAGACATTTGATTTTGTTCCATTATGCATGACGACAGCAGCCGCAGAACCAGCGGTGTTTTGCGAGATAAGCCGCCAGGGCCGGTCGGCCATGGGAGAAAAAAAAAAAAAAATAGAAAAACAAATAAATAAATAAAGAGCCTGCCGGGCCAAAGCCCTCCAAACTCTGCATGACCATCCATAAATTCCCTCCTGAGAGGAAAGAGTTCCCTTCTGGCTGCAGAGCTCCTGCATGGTTCACTTCCATTACCATTTGAAAAGGGAGAAGATGAGTGGTGAAGCGGACGGGTGGAGGTGGAAGGGGGGAGGTTGGGTTGCGGCGTGCCGAGAGAAAGGGAGTTGGAGGCGGGGGTCGGCGAGGGGGAAGCACAGCTGACTTGTTGAACTTGGCGCATGGATGAGCTCTGTTCGTCAACAGAGTGACTCCCCGCTAGGGTTCTTCTCCCCATCAGGCGACGCAGAGGCCCGTAATCCAGAACAACCGTGGGGGGCGGTAACCCGGGATCACATGCTGGGGACCGAGCGGCCACACCGGGGCGAGCCGTCTGCCACGCCGCGGACTCGCAGAGCACTTCTTCGATGGCGGCTGCGCCCCGTTTTCTGAATTATAGATACAACCTTTTGGGCGGGAGTGAAGTAATGACTAATTCATGAGATTACGGGGCAGCAGAGAGCCGGGGATGTTAAAAATGGTAGCACGGCCCACGGGAATATGTAGCAATAAATGTATATATATAAATCAGTGAGTGTGTGTGTGTGTGTGTCCCCGTGTGTGTGCGCGTGGTGGATTCGCAGTGCAGAGTCAGTGACGCCTCTGCGCGGCGATGACTTCTTTATTGCCGTGTCTCTGAAATCCCACGCTGTGGATTCCAAACGGTCCCGTTCCGTTCAAGCAGTGAGTCTCGGGGCCAGGTCGGAACCCATGCATATTTATGACGTTGCCACGGCAAAGATCTCTACTTTGAAGCGGCGAGCACAGGTGTTCAAGGCGACGGGGAAAATGGTGGCTGGGCTTAAACGGTAGAGTAAGCTGCGGCGGCGCCGGGCGAGGGAAGCAGACGACGACGAGCTTCTGTTCTAAACAAAAGGGGCGGGGGGGGGGGAAGCGTCGCAGGATGGTATGCAGCGCACGAGCGGCGCATGCCACGTTGGCTATTGACATTTCCCCACGCAACGAAGCGGTGACGAATCAATGATGGCGGCCGACGAAGGCGCTGCATTATATCAGATTAGCGGTGCCTTCAAAGGAGCTTCGGAGTCCCAGATGCAGCGCGTGATGAGCATCTGGGTCCGTCCGACGCCTCGACTTCACTCCCTGTCTTTGCCTGTGAGAGGCAGGCACACACAGTACCTGCGCCCTCGCCTAACGGAGAGTTCTTAAATTAAAGCTGTGGTCACATTTAGCCAGCAGAGACTATCTGAAAATAACGGCACCTGTGCTTCAGGGTTAATAAAGAGTAGATCCCCGCTGAACCGGCGTTACGGCTGCAACTGTTCCTTCCTACCAACCTGTGATTGACACCTCCAGGTTAAGCCCCGCCTCTTTGTTCGCGACATCTGCGAGTGGCTCGAGCCCCTCCCCTAAAATATCGGAAGCAGCTCCAGGTTCTAACTGTCCGCTGTGTCTAATTACATTGCCAACATTCCCACGGTGCTTTGCCCCAAAATGGCGGCGCAAATGTAGTTCTTTCACTCCACCTTTCCATGTTTTGCTACTTCCAGTTTTGGCTCATCTCATGTGCTGGCAAGGCTCCTGAGGAGCATATCTGAGGAAGCCCACATAGAGAACATGGAGGCCCCACACAGAAAGGCCTTCTCTGGGAATCTAATCGGGGACCCTTTTCCCATTCAAGTGCTTGTTTTTTATTTTATTTTAATAAGTTAGAGAGGAAGCTAAGCGGAAGGCGGAACCACACGGGATGAGGCGATTGGGTGGGTTTGGGCGGAGGTGGGCGGGGCCTGAAAACACGCCCGACGGTACAATGTTCCAGCGACGATGCGATATTCTCCACTTAAGCTATGAAGTGTGTCAGATCACCATGGAAACTGAGGTGGCTGCTTGGCAGGTTCGAGCGTTTTTATTTTTTATTTTTTTTCTGTTTTTTTTTTTTCCGGTTGGCGCCGAGCACTCTGTGCGATTGAGGGCTCCGTGATTTCCACTCGCGCTCGTGAATAAAAACCTCCACATGAACGCAGCTCGCTTCCTCTGATCAGCACCACCCGCCCCACCCCCCGCCAACCCCACCCGCTTGTCTCTCCCCTGCTAAGTAAGGCAATCATCAGAGCGCCGCGGCGCGGGAGCGTCTTCGCCGTGGCAGATAAAGGCTGGGAGATTGTCAGTAATGACGGGTCCACCAGCGCTGAAACTTCCCAGAGCTGCTTGTTTCAGCAGTAATTACGACTGGGGGTGGGGTGTGGGGGTGGAGGCGGTGGGTGGAGGAAGCTGCGGCGGGGGTGGAGGGGGACGGAGGCGCACCGTGACTGGCTCTAAAAAGCTTAGCAAGCCTTTTGCTTGTGATGCCATGTCAACTTCTCTACAGCAGGCGGCGTAGGGGGCGGGTGGTGGTGGGTGGGGGCTTAAAAGCAAAACAAAATGCGGGAAGCAAAGAGGTAAAGAGCGGCGCGCAACAGGAAGTGAGTGATGTGGAGGTAGGGGGTGGCGGAGGAAGCCTATGAATAGGGATGAGATTGGTGCGCCAATCAGAGCCTCCGTGGAGGTAGGTGGAGGGTGAGGTGATGAGACAGGTTGAGGGACGTAGGGGGGAAGAGGCTGCAGGCGGGGGTGGAGGGGGAAGCCATGAATAGGGACGTGATTGGTGCTCCAATCAGAGTTTCAGGAGGCGTAACGTGAGATGGAGAGACCAACAGGGAAAAGGGCGGAGGGACGTCATTGTTGATCCAATCGGAGCCTTAGAAACAGGAAGGGTCTATAAGACAGGTGGAGAGACTTACAGGGGCCGAGGGCGGAGGTGGGTGAAGTTGGGGTGAAGATGGGAGCCGATAAACGGGGAGGTCATTGTTGCTCCAATCAGAGCCTCAGAAGGTTGAAGATGAGTTGACAAGTCAGGTAGAGAGAGGCCGAGGGTGGAGGTGGGTGGGGTGTGCGGGGGCAGCCAATGAATAGGGATGAGACTGGAACATTGGTGCAATCACAGTCTCCATTTGGGAAGGTGGAAGGTGAAGCGAGGTTGGAGGTGGCTGAGGTAAGGGTGGAGAGGGAAGCCAATGAATATGGAGAAGATTGGCACTCCGGAGTCTCAGAAAGTGAGGTGATAAGACTGGAGGAGGTGGTTGGAGGTAAGGGGAAGTAAGGCAGATGGAGGTGGGTAGAAGTAGGTTGAGGCAGGTTGCACGTTGATTGAAAATGCCCACAAACAGCACGATAGGCGTGGGTGAGAGGGGGATCCATCATGTCGCTCGCTTCCTCCGTTTCCTGCCGGAGCGGCCTCTGATAATCACCTGCTCCCTTTCCGCCGCTGTAGAGTACACACAGGTGCTTATGAGGAGAGCGCTTAACCCCCGCCCGTCTCCACCCCAACTCGAGCTGTGGAGAAGCGTGCAGCCAGCGGATATTGGATATTGAGTGTAAGGAGGGGCGGATGGAGCTCCTTCTCCTCCGACCTCCGGCCCCATCGTGCACGGTTCTTGGAACTCGGTAGAGGTATCCACCTGCGTCGGCCACCAAGAAGGACTAATCTATCACCTGTCGGGTCACGTGGGGACGGGGGTGACAGGATGAACAGCCCCTATAGTCTTTCTTTTATTTTTTCCCCCGAAGCTCTCTCCATTCAGAAGAAAAAGAACAAGAAAGGATAATGGTGTTCGTTCCGGCAGCGACGGTTATTTATGGGGCGGGATAGGATATGAATTTTCTCTAATGGCAGTGCATTCAAGTCCTGTAAATACCAGCGCTCGCCTTTTCAATCCGTGCTCGTCTGAGGTGCGCGCGCACACACACACTAAGACACAATTAGCGGAGAATTAGACGCTTTGGCGGGGAGATTGATAGGCTGACAGGAGCCTCTGAAGTTGGACAGTCGTCATGGTGATCACAATCAGATAATGAAAACGGTGTTAGGCCAATCTTTCGTTTTGGAATCGTGACAATGAATTCACAACCTTCATGGAATTCACTTGTTCATCGCATGAAACTGATGTTGTTCGGATGTTAAGTCATAGTTCGAATGTTAAACTGACGTTACGTGACATTAAACTAAAGTGGTTCAAACATTAAACCAACGTACTTCGAATGTAATCAGACATCATCTGGAAAACTGGCATGAAACCGACATAGTTTGGATATTACACGAATATAGTTCAGGAAATAGTCTGACATTGTTTGGACATTAAATCAATGTAGTTCAAATGTTAAATCTATGTAGTTCGCCCGTTGAATCAATGTAGTTTGGACATTACACCGACGTAGTTCACCCATCAAACCGACATAGTTCGCCCATTAAACTTGCGTCTTTTGGACATTGAACCACTGCAGTTTGTAAATTAAACCAACATAGTTTGGACATTAACCCGACATCGTTCAGACATTAAACTGGCATACTTTGGACATTAAACCAATGTAGTTCGGACATTAATTCAGACATTGTTCGGACCTTAAACCCACGTAGTTTGGACAAACTGTTGTTTAGACATTATTCCGATGCCGTTCATACATTAAACTTGCACACTTTAAGCATTAAACCATTCAGACACTAAACCAACATAGTTTGGACGTTAATTGAACATTGTTCGGACATTCAACCACAGTAGCTGAGATATCAAACTGTCCACGCTCGAATGTTGTCTTTGCGCAGGCGTTAGACCAATGTAGTTCAGACATAAGACTGAAGTCACTTCAACCTTAAACTGATGTTGTTCAGGATGATAAACGGACATCATTCTGGCACTGAACCTTCGCCGATGCCGAACAGCACGATAAGAAATCATTGCTTTTGGACTGGGGGAGGATGACTGAGAACCTGGAGAGAACCCAGCTAAAAGAACCTGGAGAGAACCTAGGCAAGAGAACCTGGAGGAGAACGTGGAGGCTCTCTAAAGATAGCCAGACAGAAAATTCAAAGGGGAATTAGAAATAAAAGCAGCCTGTGTATCAATGATCAATGATTAATCAGCGAATCAATCACCACTGGCTGTTAATTATATAATCAATGGATATAAATGGCGGTCTGTAATGAGTTATGAACTGACCCTGTGACTTACAGGGGGTATTGATCGGTCTGGAGCTGCAGGGACCAATCGATCAGTTATCAGGTGCCCCGCTTGATTTGTGTTGTTAAAATAAAAGTCCAACTTCCAGTCTGGTTCTTTATTTCTCTGCGTGCTGTCAATCATCAGGGGGAGCCAATGACAGCTGGCATTGGGGTGGGGGCGGGGTCAACCTGGACAGGTCAGCTGTCAATCATCCATCCATTCACCCTCTCACTCACAAATACAGGCAATTTTAGAGTCTACAATGAACCTGCTGGTGGTTTTGGACTGCTGGAAGAAGATGGAGGACCTTGAGAACCCAGACAGGAGAACACGGAGAGAACCCAAGGAGAGGACATCGACAGGCCAGGCATGAGAACATGGAAAGAACCCAGGCAGGAGAACCTGCAGAGAATCCAAGCAGGAGAACATGTAGAACCTTAGCGGGTGCACATGGAGAGGACCCGGCTTGGAGAAGACGAAGAAAACCTTGGCTAGAGAACATGACGAGGCCACGCATGAGTACATGGAGAGAACACGGAGAGAACCCTGGCGGGGGAACCTGAAGAGCCCACACAGAGAACCTGCACCCCCAGCTGGGGAAAAAAAAGCCCCAATGCCACGAGAAGAAAGAAAAAACAATACAATGAGATCTGCGGTGGAACGTCTCCTGGCCACAGACCTCCTCCTCCTCTGGCCACCATGTCCCTGTGGAACTTTGATGTCCATCCAGTGACAGGCTTTGAGGAAAAATCCCCACCAATCACCGAGGCGAGGGATTAGCAGACACCCCACTGGAGGAGGAGGAGCGGCAGCAGCTCTCCCCGAGGCCCGAGCCGAGGGGGGATTAACCATCTCCTGAAGAACTGGAGAACTGACCTCCAAGTACCTCACCCGGCCTTCCGTCTATTATTTCCTCAGGAGCTCGACGGGAACCAATTTGCAGCCCCGAGCCGAGGGAGGCGACCCAAGTTCTCACCAAGCTCCCCCAGCGTGTTGTTGGAGAACCCAACCCCCACCACAAGGAGGAACGTAAGACCAGGCAGAAGATGAAGATGATGCTGAAGAAGAGGGATTCGCTCAATGATTAAACAGTTGTGGGGGGAAAAAAAAAAAAAAATTAAATTAAGATATTTGATGCCATCTTGGATTGGATTTGTTCATCCATCGCAGATTCTAAAGACATCAGCCACTCATTTCATTTATCGAATTTATTTATTGACTTAAATTGATTAATACATTCATCTTATTTTATTGTATTTTTATTTTATTTTATCTGTATTACCTATTACCTTTTTTATATGTATTGGACAAGATTAGCATATTTTGTTCATTTTACTTATCTATTTATTTATGCATTACATTTTTTCCTTTTTCAGATACCCCATTCATGATAGGATTTGCTTATGATAATATAAACGTAAATATATCCAAATATTTCTCTTTCTGTATCTTACTGAAGGACACCCCATCCATACATACATATTTATGTACAAATTAAGATAAATGAATGAATGAATGAAAGAAGGGATGAGCAAAATCAAATAGGTTAAAAAAAAAAAACAAATAAATAGGGAAAACTAATTCGTGAAAAATAAGTAAATAGATGAAGAAAGTAAAAAAAACCTAATCATTGGCCGATTTTCAAAATACAAGTCTGCAACATGTGCAAGCGACGACGGTATGGGGAAGACGGTGAGCGTCGATGTGGGACCTGGAAAACTGGAAACCCCCCCAACGCGATGACGCGACCTGATGATTTCCGGAACGACAGGAAATGGGTTCCGTCTCCACTGTTTGCAGCGAGAACCGACTCCAGCCTTCCTATTAGCTAACCACCATCCCCATCACCGCTCCTGGGCTGATGCTGTATCTGGTCTTATCTGTGATGAAGAGGAGCAGGAGGACTTTGCCCTTCATTGTAGCGTGGCCCCTGGTGGGAAACGAAGAAGTGTGTGTGTGTGTGTGTGTGTGTGTGTGTGTGTGCATGTGTGTGTGGGCGGCACTGGGAGGAGGACATCAGACTTGAGCGGTCTTAATAAAGCTTCCCTCTATCCACCCCAGAGATCTCCTCACCCCAATTATACGCCTGACACCTCCATCCTCCTCCACCTTCTCTTATTTCTCACCCACCGCCGGCGCCGCCTCCGCCTCCTCCTCGCCACTCAGCTCTGCTCTCTGATCATGACTCTGCCATCCTTGGCTCAAATACCCCCCCCAACCCCTGAGGGGGAGTCAGGTTGGGGGAATCCAGGCGACGTTGGCGTCACAGTCTGGCGCCGGCGGGTCACATGACCGGGAGAGACAGCCCCTGATTGGCCAGTGACAGCAAACCTAGCGTCTGTCGCCTCCGGAAAAAACAAACTTTTAATTTATATTTTATTTCTATCCTTCCAAGGGGGGCTGTCAAGATCGTAGCGGCGTAAAAACCGCAAGATCGAGCCGGCACCTCCCGTGCAACCAAATGAGCCAATGGGCGCCAGGTAGGGGCGGGGTTTAACACCCAATCGGCAGCGGCCTCCCTTGGTCAAAAATGCCCACCATGGCCGTGCTGACATAAAAATCATCACAAGATGACCTCACGCCACTCTCATCTCTGTTCTTCCTGCTCTTGGTGTCACAGAGGGGCTGCAGCCAATCACAGCTGATGTTGGGGGCAGGCGGTCGGGATTTAATACAAAACGGCTCACCTGTCAATCACAGGGCCGGCTGTCAATCATACAGAGACAGTCAACCTATCACTCTCTCATTCACATCTTCCATGAACCCGTCTTCTTAGACTGCGGGAGGTAGAGGATAGGAGAACATGGGCAGATCCAAGGCAGGAGAACATGGAGACCATGGAGACGCCAAACAGACAGAACACAAGCAGGAGATCCTCAGGAGAGGCCAGGTAGGAAAATATGGAGAGAAGCCCGGGAGGATAGCATGGAGATCCAGTCAAGGAAAAATGGAGAGAACCCAGGCAGGAGAACATGGTGAACCAAAGGAGAAACTAAGAGATCATGGAGAGAAACCAGCCAGAAGAAGACGGAGAACACATTGTGAAAAGCCAAACAGGAGAACAAGGAGAATACGATCGAAGAACCCAAGCAGGAGAACATGGAGAACTCAGGGAGAACCAAGAGAACATTTAACACCTAAGATCAAGGAATAAGACGGTATATCCTTCAAGAAATGATCAGCTGTCCCATTTCCACTTCCACCTGACGGCACCTGAACGCATCACCAGTATAACTCTCACGCCGCCATGTTCACCTTGGCGTGCCCTGAAGGTTGCGGCGGGGCTGCATCTGGCCGGCCATCTGTCGGCGGGCCCGAGGGGGGGGGGGGGGGGGGGGGGGGGGCAGCGCCCTCCTGAGGCCGGCCTCAGACACAATTACGAAAAATACTGCGGTACTACATCCTCATGTACCACATAAAGTACTATATTGAGTACTCATCCTCATATACGGTCACATGACTTCCTGGTCTTTGCAGTTGTATTTTACATTATTATTTCGGGTTCAAACTTTTACTTATTTATTTTACTTCTTAAGGGCGACTGCTCCAAGCATCTCTTTTATGTTTTGCAATGACTAGAGCTCATGCTTGAGTAGTAACACTACGCTTGTGTAATAACACAGTAATAAGCCGGGGAACCCGGACGTTCTGACAGACACGGCACACGCTGACGGAGCCCAGATCAGACGGAACACCGAGAGGAGACCAAAGGCACCAACAGTGCCTGGAGATGAAGCAGCCACTGAATGACAGCGCGGAGATAAAAGTGCACACGCACGCACGCACGCACACACACACACAAACACACACACTCACACGTCAAGATCATCGACGTGAACCTTTGCCTGCGTCCCAGAGCCTGGCCTCTCTGGATTATGGGACAATAATCTGGTGGGTTCATCACCTCGCCGCCGGAAAAGTCGACCCTCGCCGGCCTATTGGTCTGCAGGAAATGTGACATCAGCTCTTTTTCCAAAGTGCCTCGCCAGCAAAGACCAACCCGCTGAGATGACATCATCCCCCCCCCCCCCCCCCCCCCCCCCAAAACATACACACACACACACACACGCATGCCGTCCGAGTTGGCAGAGATGATAAAGTCTGGGTTTGGCAGTCGGTGGCGACGCAGCGATGCATGATGGGAGATTTCGCCGCAGCTCGTTAAACGACTCCGCGGTCGAAAACGCTGTTTGACCCCAAGAGAAGCTCCCGCCTTTGACGCGGATCCAATTAGGCCGGGAACCGAGGAACCGAGGAACCGGCGCCAGAACCTTAAAAGGGCCGACGAGGGGTTAGAGGCCGCCAATCAGCCGCACCCTGAGGGGGGCGTCCGCCGCAAAACAGCCTCGGCGGGATGGCGGCCCAAAGACACCCCGGACCCAGAGCCTCATCCTTTGACAGGGATTATTTGCAAATTCCTCAGATTATTCCGCGCGATTGCAGTTGCGGTTGATTTCTTTTTCAGGGGCACGTTCTTTAGATCATTTACAGTGATTTGGCTCCGCTATAAAATCTTGACATCATGAGGGGGATCATTTCCTAATTCCTCAGATTATTCCTTGGGATTAGGAATAGACTCCAGCTGGATTCGATTTCTACTCAATATCCTCAGGGATCAATAAACTGATTCATGATCTTTAGTAGTCAACTCCAGTCATAGTTGAGTCCCACTTTTCACCAGGATCAATAAACTCTGTCTAAGTCCGATCTTTTCAGGTGCACATTCTTTAGGCATTTACGGTCATTTGTCTTGGTGGTAAAACCTGACACTTTAACAGCGGACTGTTTGCTAACTCCTCCGATTATTCCTCGGGATTAGGGGTGAATTCCCTGAGGTGGATTGCGGGGGTTCTGCTCTCGCCCTTTGCCCTCTGCTTTGGCATCAACCGGCATTTCAAAGATCGGGTCGCAGAAGACTTTTAAATGCGGCTGGAAGACACGAGGCGTTCAGGGACCTACCTGAGGGTTGGACGGGGAGCCGTCGAGGCTTGGCGGTGGTGGTGGGGGGGGGATCAGGCGGGGATGGAGGGGGTCAGGCGGCGCCGCCGGTCAGACTGTCTGCGGAGGAAACAGAAGACCTTTAAACATCTGGAGATGAAAAGGACACAGATCTAGAAATGTCGATAAGGACGAGGGGGAGAGCTGGCCGCCCGGCGAAGACTAATTCCTGAATTCCGGCCCTGGATGTCGATCAAACCCCAGAGCCCCGGGACGGACGGACGGACGGACGGGGGTCGACTTAATTCCCTGTTGTCAAATAACATCCAGAAACATCTCCGTTCGGGTGAAGTTCAGGTCGGCGGGTCAAGCTTCACTTCAAAGAAAACAAAATATCAAAAGGAAATGGAGAACTTCAAAGCGAGCGGCGGTCAATGGCGACCCGACGCCTCGACCCGCGTCCCGCCGGTACGCCAAGACACCCGATCAGATCTTCGGTGGATTCGGGGATTGATCGGCGAAGTCCCCTTCCTAAAGGCTCAAAGCAGGAAGTGGGGCGAAGTGGCGAGCTGGCGGCGGAGCCAGCCGCCTCGCAACACAATCATTCCACAAATCCCGCGGCTCGGACCTAGCCAAATCCGTCGATGGCGGCGGCGGTAGCACGCCGGCGTGCAATCTGCTTCGGCAATCTGCTCGGAGCCTAACGCCCGCACCTTCCCGGTGCCAAACATGCAAACATATGATAGGAGACAAAAAAAAAAAAACAACAAAAAAGCTCCACCATCTGCATCCTGCTGTCGGCGTGTCTCGCTGTGACTGACGCCACTGATAAAGAATCAATAATAAAACTAAACCCTGACAATGGTTAGGGATTATTTATCATGACTGATGTGTCTTTTTTAAAAAGGGAGGAATATTGTGGAAAAAGGGAAAAAAAAGAAAATATCAACAAAATAAAAGCAAACAATTTACACACCCTCGGGATTTCAAATTAAAAGCAAAATTTTGGACAGACCTAAGCGACGCCAAATGAACACCGCCGCCATCACGCCGACTTTGGGGAATCCCGGCGTCCTGCCGCGATGCGACCGACCACAGCGTGCCGGCGATTGTGAAAACACCCGTTTTCTGTTTGGAGTTTTGGCGCACGGCGAACGTCAAAGCCCCGGCTCACATTAAGGATCTATTAAAGGAGGCTTCATTGGAGCAACTGATTGGTCAGTGCCAGAGATTAATCAGCTAATCCCACTTTAAATCCCCTCTCAAAGCTTTTCTCGTCCTCCTCTCTCACGCTTTTAGCCCCCCCCCCCCCTTTGATTTCACCTTCAATGATCCCATCGATTTATCTCTTTTCATTTTTTGCCGGCGACCGTCGTTTAGCTGTCTTTTTCCTCACCGGGCTCCACCCACTCTCTCGCTCTGCGGCAGCCATGTTTTCCCGCTTCCTCCCCCGATATTTAAACCTCAAGGTTCACACGGCAGACGTGAACTGCTGACTCGTACCACGGCTCAATGAAGTCGATCGATTATCCGCTTCCCTGTCCTTGGAATTCAGGCAGATCCCAGAGCACCTTCTTGGCGAAATACTCAGATACTTTCACGGAGCCCCGTCCTGAGACTACTCGACATCAATCTTTGGGTCGGGTTACATCAGATTATCAATCATTTCTTGACGGACAATCATTGATTTATGTCCCCAGAGAGAAAAACAAACACGATGGTACAAATAAAGCAAAAATTAATAAATAATTTCGCCAGTATTTTCACTCTAATTACTGCAGTAACTTTTCGCTGACACTTTCAAAAGTGACCAAGTACTTCTGCAGTACCCCCCTCCTGACTGATGCAGTACTTTCTTGCTCGTTTTCTGTAGTATTTTATTGCAGTGATTTACATCAGGAAAACAGCAGTAATTAATTCCCAGATTTTTTGTAATTTTGTAGTATTTTTTTCTGATTATTGCAGTTAATTATCTACCTACACTGGGCGTACTTTCTTACTGATTTTTTGAATAATACTTCCTGTATTTTGTTGTTTTTGGTCAGTTTTTTTTTTTTAAACAATTTTTTTGTTGTAATTTCATTCTATCCATTGCCGTAGTTACTTCCTGATTTTTGAAGTACTTTCTTACTGATTATTGATTACTTACAGAATTTTGTAGTTCAGTGATGCAATGATTACTTCCTGAAATAAGAAGTATTTTTGTCCTGATTATTGGAGTAGTTGCTTCCGGTTTTCTGCAGTTTTTCCCTTATTTTGCATATTTCTATACGGTTTTCTTTCCTTTTATCGCAGTAGTTACTTCCTGAGTACTCTCTTCCAGATTCCACTAAATGACGTCCTGAATTTAGTATTTTCTCCCGCGGTGAGCAGAGGACCGGCAAGATGGACTGAGCTGCTCTTCATCCCCGATTGGACTCCCCAGGGTGAAGGATCCAGCTCAGGGAATGGGATTACAGGATTGTTTGGATAATCTGCTCAGGAGCATCGGCGGGAGGGGATGGCCTTGAGGAACCCTCCGGATTAGAACGTGCTGGTCTTAATCTGTTATTACTAATTAATTAGCAATTAATTATCCATCTATTTTCTTTCAAGTGTCACGGCTCCAAAGACTACTACACAGATGCTAGTAAAACTGTTAACTATCCTGCTAGCTCTCCTACACACAATACTACCACAAATCATGTTGGCTCATTACCTCTCCGGCTTGTTCTCCAGCTAGCAATACAGTTAACTACCATACTAGCTCTATTGCTAGCAATGCAATGTGTTAGCCCATACCCTCCTACTTGCTCCCCAGTTACCAAAACAGTGAACTACCAAAGTAGTTCTCTGACTTGCAATTGTACCAGTAATCTAGTTAGCTCTTCTGCTAGCAATACAGCTACCTCTCCTACTTGCTCTCCAGCTAGCGATACAGTTAACTACGATAGCTCTCTCGCTTGCAATACTACCAGTGATCCTTTGCCACTCAAGTTGGCAAAACTGTTAACTATCCTGCTAGCTCTCCTGCTACTCTCTTTTGCTAGGTCTACTGCTTGCTTCCATGCTAGCATTACTGTTCGTATCCTGCTAGCAGGGATCCTGTAACCAATTATGGTTGTTTTTATATCAAACTTTGTTAAATATGTCGTATATCATATTGGCCAGCAAACTTAGTTTAGTTGAATTAATCAAGCTAAATGATAACACTAGTACTAATAAGACTGGCAATAATTATAACCAAAAGAGGAAGGAATAAAGATGTGTGTGTGTGTGTGTGTGTGTGTGTGTGTGTGTGTATGTGTGTGTGTGTGTTTGGGGGGGGGGGGGGGGGCAGGTGAGCTGACCCCTCACTGGTACACCGTCTGTCTCAATGAAAGTCAAAACGCTCGTCTGGTAGGGAGATGCCCCCCTACTGATCCCCCCTTTCCTCTCCCTGCACTCTACATTCCTCACCTGGGGTCAGGCTCGGGGGGAGGGGGCTTAACCCCCCTCCCCCGGCCCCCGGCCTTTCCAAAACAGGAAAAAAAATCAATCAGTTCAATTCAAGGGAAGCACCCCCCTTCCCCTGACATGTGACCTCTGACCCCTTCAGACAGCCTGGGATTTTTCACCAGCAACAACAAATCCAGCTGACATGTTCAAGTTGGCATGACTGACATCCCTCCGCCCCAAGAGGCTTGGACCTTAAACCTGAGAGCAGACCTGGGAAAAAAAAAAAAAAAAAAAAAAAAATAGCAATGTTTTCAGGAAGTAACAAATTCGTATGGATTTTTCGCAAGGGTTTTTTAAAAAAATCATCATGAACACCTCATCATCTGATGAACACCTGCATCTGCAAGATATCCAGCAACTGCTGGACACCCCCACCGGATGGGGGGGGGGTGTTGAAAGCGCTCGCAAATTTATTACGACTTTTCCCTCCATCCGACTCTGATATCCGAACAATCACAACGGCTTGTTCCTGTCATGGAAGCCGCATAGGGGGTGGGATTGAGAGATGGGGGGGGGGGGGGTGTCATAGAATTAGCATAGCGTAATTACGAGGGGGTGCGGGGGTGAGGGGGACGGGGGTGAGGGGCTCTGAGGAGCAAGACGTAACCCTTAATTTGGCGTCGGCGGCCCCCGCTCTGCCGGCAGCCAGGGCACCAGACCGCAGATAAATGTCACAATCGCGGCTGTTAGTTTAACTGATGGCGCTTTCAGGATGATAATAACCACTGTGAATCTGATGAGCTGCAACACACACACACACACACACGCACAGTCACCCCACTACCCTCTATGAAAAACATGGGTATTGTCATGGTAATTTGTAGACGGAAAGAAATACGTTTCAGTGGATGAGGAAAAAAATAATGGAAGGAATACCAAACACACACACATGCATGCACACAGTCCTCCAGCCAGATACATCAAGATAAAGTGAAGGAATCAACAAGTTCAATAAACAGGAGTTAAATAAAGTACATGAAATAGCAGCAGTGTCATTATCATTATTATTATCCTGAATTATTACTATTATAATTATGATAATTTTCAGTTACGTTTGATGGCAATTCTTAAAATGCCAGAACTGGGAGCTGAAAATCACCAAGAAATCATGGGAAAATAAATAAACAACAATACATTTAAATGCAAATAAATAAACGTGCGAAAGAAAACACTGACCAACAATTCAAATTAGAACAATTAAACAAAATAACTGCAATTAACAGCAGATAATTAAATATAATGTGTCCGAATCCTGCAAAACCATTTTCTGGATTTTTTTTAATCTTTTTTTTCCCCTCATAATTCTAGATAATTTATCTCTGACTGTTCAGTGCATTCTCGATTTTAATTTCCTTTTCCTTTTATTTTACAGTGATTTGAGATTTATAATACAGATTCATTTTTGAGAATTTAAGATTTTGGAGAATTCTGGATTTTCTTCTTTTCCTATTTTTTTTTTTTTTTTTTTTCAGGATTTTCCTGATTCATTAATTGAGATTTGCCAGGTCATCTTGACCTGATTTTGTCTTAATTTCTTTAAGATGAATTTAATTTCTCGAGAGATTTTTAGAAATATTCCTTTCTAACTTTTTCATAATTTCTTGATTGATTCTTTAATTCACGGTTTTGTCTGCTGCGGCAGCTTTTAATCAAATTTCTTGACGATTTTTTACTTAAGTTTAGAATATTTCTGGATTTTCTCTTTTTCTCTGATTTTCAGGTAATTGGGGGGTCTTGCTGTGAAAGGTTGCCCTTCAGTCTGCCCTTCCCTCTGAGACATAGTACTGTTTCGTGAAAACGCAAAATTCCAGTTGTGCACAGTGTTGGTGGCACCTGAAAAGGAACAAAACAGAAAATCGGGCTCCGGAGTGGAAACATATGAAAATACCTCCATCTACATGGAGACGGGGATAAACACAACACCTCGAAAACAGGCACGCGAACCAAGGTTTGCATTTAATCGTCACGGACAGGTTGATCAACCATAAGAACAATGGCTGCACTCCAGAGTAATCCAGAGTACCCTAGAGTAGTCCTGACTACGTGGACTTGCATGAATCCCAGTCTACATCCTCCTGTCGGGTCCAAACAAACACTCAATAAGACGCCATTACTGACACCAGACAGGACGTTTCTCCACACACAAAATGTTGTAATTCATCACAATGTCAAAGCACCAACTACTGGCTGGAGACATGTACTGCAGCGTCTCTGGTGTCTGATAGTCTCTCAAAGAGCCTGCCTGTTTTGTTGTTTTTAAAAAAAAAGGATTTTATTTGACAGGGACGGCCTTCACGTCACACAGTTTTTCGAAATTTCTTTCGTCGAGAAATTTCAACAACTGTGTCGGATTCTTGAAGATCTGGATGATGCTAGCCTGCTCTGTGCAGCTTGCGATAGCATGAAGACATGAAGGTGTGTGTGTGTGTCTGTGAATCTACAGAGTTGTTCACATGCATGAATTCAACGCCAGTAAAGTGACACGTCAATTAATGGCCATCTTTTTTCATCATCATCACTGATAGGCCTCCAGGACTGAACCTATTATTATTATTCGCACACTTTTCTACCCTGTAACCCCACTCTGACAATTGAGTTTCCCCAACGTGAGATCAATAAGGTATATCTGATCTTATCTTCTTATCTTCTCAAGACGGCGCCCTGAGTTCACCCTGCCTTACTGCAGCTCCTGTGCATCTGAAACTTTCAACGCCACTCTGTCGTGCAGCATCTTTCTTGTGCATGTAAAGTCCACTGCCCACTTAAACTGCACTCATCCTTGCACCTGCACTTTGTGAGTTGCACGCCAAGCTGCGATCAAATGTCTTACTGCGTTGCCATTTTATCACACTCCTCATATTCATATCTATAATCATATTTATAATAAAGTATAACCTCTTCCTATCAGTACATATCCAAATGCACTGCGGACAGCAGAATAGGAAATTCACTGCACGGGGCAAAATGTTTCTACACCGTACACGTGACAATAAACGCTTTGAATCTTGAATCAGACGCACCTCTTCAGCGTGATGCATTGTCAGATGAACTCCCCCGCCTCCCCCTCCGCCAACGCCCCGCCCGCCCCTCCACCCCCCAGCCAGCCGTGGATTGTGACACCAGAGGCGAGGAGGTGGGCGTCCTCGTGCCATCACTCGCCGGGAAATGGCCCCCGGGGAGCGACGGCGGGGGCGAAGCGGAGATCAAACAGCAGAGCAAAGGACTTCTCTCTGGACGGGGGAAGGGGGGGCGGGTGGCAGCTGAGGGGTGGGGGGGGGGGTGAGTGGGAGGTGTTTTATTGTGTTTGTTGATTTAGTCTGGGAGGAAATAAGTTTGTGGCCTCGGAGTAAATTAATTAATATGATTTTCAGCTGAGGCAGCTGTCGGCACGCACATGCACACAAACATACACAAACAGTGCGCACACACACACACACACACACACACACACACACACACACACCCATGCACACCAACACAAATTCATACACACGCGAAACCAAACACGTTTGACGGTTCCGACAAGCATCCCCCGAGAGCGTGCAGGGAAAACGAGCGGTAGGGAGTTTAGAGATTTGACGGCCTTCATTAGCTTAAACAAAATAAAATAATGTTAATAAATAGACATAAACATGAACACAACAACACACACACACACACACACACACACACACACACACACACACACGTTCCTCCGCGAAAAAGAAAAGTCTTTAGGCATCTCGCAGTCTGATCACATGACCTCTGACAAACAGCAGTCATGCTCAACGCCATGTTGTTTGGTTGTTTGTGTGTTTGTTTGTGTGTCTGTCTGGCAGTCGGTTTCATCCTTCACCTCCTGAGTCCAACCTCCTCCTCCTGGCAGACGTCGTTGTCTCCACGGTTACAATAGAGCTTCTGTCTCGAATGTGTGTGTGTGTGTGTGTGTGCGTGTGTGTGTGTGTGTGCGCGTGTTCAGTTGTGTTGTGATATGTTGAGTTGTGTTGTTTTCTGTTCTGTTGCAATGTGTTTTTTCTGATATTTTTACTGTGTTGGGTTTTTGAGTAGCATTGTTTTGTGGCTCGTTCTGTTGTTTGCGAAGTCTTGTGTTGTGTTGCGTAACGTTGTGCTGCATTGTCTTTTGCTACACAGCATTGTGTTGAATATCATTGTATAGCACTGTGTTGTGTAGTATTGCATTGCACAGCATAGTATACCACTGTACTGTGTTGCGTAGCATTGTGCTGTATAGTGTAGTGTAGCGTTGTGTTATGTAGCATAGCTTTGTGCTGCATAGCATAGTGTTGTGTTGCATAGCATAGTGTTGTGTTGCATAGCATAGTGTAGCACTGTGTTGTGAGTTCTGTAGCATTGTTTTCTATTGCACAGCAATAGAAAACAATGCACCACAATGTTTTGTTGTGTAGGATTGTAGTGCATAGGATTGCGTTGCATAGTGTAGTGTTGTTTTGCATGTTCAACCATGTTGCGTTATGTTGTTTAACACGTTATGTTGCTTAGCTATGTTGTTTTGCTTTTTGTGTTGCCTCACGAAACTGCAGAGGAATTCAAGGCGGCTGTCATCTTTGATTCTCCATGACAACGGGCTCCCAGTTCTATGTCACATGCTAATAAGATTAGCCGCATTGGCAAACGATGTCAACGGGTGGATGCTAATGTGCTAACGAGGTCAATGGAGTCTGACCTGTGCCCCCAACAAGACGCCATCAGAAGATCCCCTCCCTACCATCATCGTGTGTGTGTGTGTGTGTGTGTGTGTGTGCGTGTGCGTGTGTGTGTGTGTGTGTGTGCGCGCGCACGCGTGCGTACGAATTCAAACCTCTGCAGCGAAGAGAGGAGGAGGTGGAGGAAGAGGAGGTGTGTTTTACGAACCCTGGACTGCTGCCTGGTTTGAATTCATACGAGACACACACAGACACACAGTAAAAATAGCCCTAGATTGGAAGGAAAGGAGCCCAGAGTTCTGAGAAACGGAGGAAAGCGGCCAAGCGGCGCGTGGGCGGGGGCACTTACCCCATATGCCGCAACAGCCAAAATGCTCGCCATGTAGACGGTAGCCACTCTGACGGGCACAAATAACGCCGCCGCCGACAGTGTACGTGAAAAAGTCCCACCCCCCACTCCCAAGGTAACACAACAAACAACCACAGGAAACTTCAACACATTCTGGACGGAGGAGGTGAAGGCGGGGGGACTATTGCCTTTTTAGCTTGTGGAGAATCAGCGCACTGTCATCCGAGCACAGGGTGCATAACGAAACAGATTAAGAGAACATGGGAACATCAGAACCCCCCACCTCCAAAATCAGCAGTGTCCACTCAAAGCTGGAGGTCCGACGGGACGTGGCCACCTCCCCCCCACACACACACCATCCACCTCCCCCTCCCCCAGGGAAGGAGGTCAAACTGGCACGCTATTTTTGGATCGTTTTCGGAGCCGCCATTGGTGCAGCCCATTTCCTGAAAACGTTTGGGGGGGGTCACTTAAATAAATTGAAAATGAATTACGCTCGTCACCTTGTAGGGGGTGGGATTCAGCGAGGGGGGGGGGGGTAAATAGGACGGAGGAGGAGGAAGAGGGAGAAATTATCTGGGCTTTTTAATTTCCTGCTTCATTTCACGTTTCAGGACCATAAAAATTCTCATTTGCAAGAAGAAAAAAAAACGCAGCGAGTGACAATGAGACACCATCATAACGCAGAATTACTTCTATGCTAACTATGCAGAGGAGCCCCTCTTCCCCAGGTCCCGTTATCCCAGCCACCCCCGCGCCAAAGTCCCTAATTGCCTCGGCCCGGATGTGACGAGAGGTTCAATTACGGCACTGCGGATTATCACGAAGAAACAGGCGCTGGGAACTTAACCCCAGCTCGCCTCTTTTGCGTCAAAAGTTTTCCGACAACTTCTGATTTCCGACGATTTCCCCATCGGGCCAGAAATGGGGCATTATCTCTGCTTGGGGTCGTGCTGACGCGAGGGGCCAAGATGGCCACCGTCCTTCACCCCCTACTCTGATTCTGAAGCAGATGGAAGTCATGATTTTCGGATTTCTTAGGTCAAAGCCACGCCAAACATTTCGGATTCTCGGAGGTTAAAATCAGCCCGTCTGACTCACCCAACCTGACTTGCGTTCACTGGCTAGCATGTCATTAGCGTGTGTTACTGCATGCGCTCGGCCATCACGGAAACGAAGGGGAAATTCAACGGTGGCGGTAGCGGTGGTGCTGGTGGTGAACACCGGCGTGGACGGGAAGACGGATGGCGGTGGGCGCTCTTCCCGAGGAGGCCGCAGGAATCAGGAGAGCGGTGATGAGGCTCTCGGGCATCCGCTCCATCTTCCCAGGGAAATAACGCCTGACACCAAGATGGATGGTTACATTTCCTGCGGCAACAGCGACCATTTGTTCGGAGGAAACGGAGGGGGGAACCGGCCCGCGGGAGACGCATCTCCGCCCGCCGAGGGGAAAGGAAAGGATATAAAGGAAATTGGCAGTCTGAAGGAAACTGCTATGCAATCGCAGAGCAGTGGCGACGAGAGGGCGGGGCAACAACCGAGGGGCAATAGAGGGGCTTCTTAATGTGCACACGCAACGAGTTAAGAGTACTTCAAGTAGCAGGATTACAAAGTATTCACTATGGCAAACAACTTCTGTGTCGGTTCTACCGGTCGTATTCATAAGAGACGTTCTGATGTTGTCAAGCTCCCGCTGAGATTTACAACTCCTGCAGAAACATTACTTGACAAATTAGCGGCAGGTGACAATTAAACTCCAGAAAACAACATCATACGATTTCACATCCAAAACGCGACAAGTTAATGTCGAAAACGCAGCAATTTCACGTCAAAATCACGACAATATAAAAAAACAAGATCATTTATCGTCAAAACACAATTTTAGCGTCGAAAACGCGACAATTTCACTTTGGAAACACGGCAATTCAACATCAAAACATAACAATTTAATGTCAAAAATATGACAATTTTACCTACGAAACCAAAACAATTTAATGTCAAGATCACGACACTCTAACATCAAAAACACAACAATTTAAACATTTGTACCTGAATGCTCTAACTTTACATAAGTTCAGGTTAACTTCACGACTTCACCTTCTTGTGAAAATGTCATTTCCTGTTTTCTATTTCAAACCATTATCATTATTACTATTATAATTATTACTACTACTATCATAATTACACTTCCAGGACTGAGACACGTCCCTGCTCTCCTTTTAACTAATGATCAACTCCCGGGAAATATTGGCGATTTTCTTTTCAGTTTTTTCCAATAATTCCACATATATCCCGACCAATTGTTTCACACTTGTTTTTCTGGACAATGTCTTCACAATATTGATAAAAATAAAATATGGAAAAAAAAAACACTGCTAATCATTGCTAGATAACCAGGAGCTAATCCAGTATCTCGGGTCCGAGTAGAATGACCTTCCAGAGCTCATACGGAGAGAAATTATGCTCCGAACCGAGCTGTGTGTGTGTTTGTGTGTGTGTGTTGTCTTGATTATGAAGTGATTGATCGATCGTCTGCGGCTACACCTCGACACCGTCCCGCTCCCGCGGCCTGACACTGGGTGGATCGATATGTGGGATATACGACGGGGGGTGCGCTCCACAGCGGGGTTGGAGGGTGGTTTGATGTCTGTATTATTGGAATCTTCGGGGAGTTTATTATCCTGATGCCGCCGAGCGCAGAGGATTGAGGATTGTGGGCGACGCTGCTGAATGTGAGTTTTTGGCCGATCTCTGTGCTTAATCGTCAGCCAATAATCCTCCCGGAGAAAAAAAAAAAAAAAAAACGGAGGATGAAGATGAAGATGAGGAGCTGCGTTCCTCAGCGTTCCTCGGATAAAGCGGTTGTGAATAATGATGACTTTTTTTTTTTAAATGTATTTTTGGATGAGTCACATTCCATACTCACGATCTCTTTTTTCGCGGTGCGTTCACTATTCTATGCGTGTCATACATTGATGAGGGGAACAGGGAGGCTGTGTGTGTGTGTGTGTGTGTGTGTGTGTGTGTGTGTGTGTGTGTGTGTGCGTGTGTGTGTGCGATCGACACTGCACCCCCCAAAAAGGCCCCACTTCTGGAAACTGACTTTTCAATCCACTGTCAGAGGGCCTAAAATGCAAACGGAGAGTTTCAAGACTGGACTGTTCAAAGATTGTTGGGTGTGAGGCTGAGGCTCCTCCCCCCTCGCCAAGACTCACCACATTGTGATTTGGGTGACTTCTGTTGCCGCGGTTACAGCGAATGTCACTGTCATACACACGTTGATGCGACTGCACATCCCTGCCCCGGTTTTTGTCAGGAAAACCCGCTTCCATTTCTACGGCTACTTTTCTTCACTTTTTGCTTTATTTTTTTTTTCTTGTTGCCATGGTTACAGGAACCCCACCCACACTTTCCATTTTCACTGCTGTCATTTTTTTGACTTTTTCAACAGAAATCATTGGGATAAAAGTACATCCCCCATCAACTCCTCAATCATTGTGCGAATTTTTAGTTTTAGTTTGTTCTTAGTTGCCATGGTAACCCGAAATAAGCCTCACATAGACACACCCGAAAAACTGCAATAGTGTTGCACTAGACTCAATCAAGACGCCGATCTTTCTGAGGATTTTCCCCAAAGCGGCCGAGGGCGGATGTGGGTCCAAACAAATTTATCACCGATGCGTCCTTTTTTGCAAATTTTTGTTGCCACGGTGAGTGGCACTCGCTCAGAATTATCTGACTCCTGTCAACTTTCCGAACCCCAAATCTGTAGGTCGCCCTCACCGTGCGGTATCTCCACGGAAACCAGCGCCAGTCCCACAAGGGGTTAACAAGAGGGGAAACAGAACCGCAGGAAGTCAGGCGGTCTGGACGGGTGGCCTGCGGCCTGTCACTCACCCAGCTCCGCGGTAAAGGCGTCTCCCACCATGTTTTCCTCCCTCTTCCCCCGGCCTCTCTCTGAACCCAGAGCCCCCCCCCCCCCCCCCCCCCCCCCAAAAATCTACACACTCATCAGCTCGACCACAGTTTCCAACGCCGCGGCGAAAGCGCAGCAGCCACGGGAACAGCAAAGACCATACAACGGCGCCCGCCAGCTTCACGCCGTGGGGCGCCTGCAAATTAACTCTGGATACCTGCGAGCTGCGGCCCTTTGAATCAGCAAAACGATGAAGATGAAGAGGAGCAAAAAAAGCTCCTGCAACCCTCCCCAGACGTTTTCTGATCCGGGGGAAAATGTGCTGGAAGTGTTGAAGAGGAGGAGGACGAGGCGGTGTGTCATTCCAGGACAACCATCTCCTTCATCCCGAGGATGAAGAGGGGAAGTACGGCATGGCACGGGCGCCTTTTTAAAATAAAACCAAATAAGATTTACAAAATACAAGTTGGAACAAACCACTTTTCTTAAAATATCTGACATTCTGGATTAATAGCAGTCATATGACACACACACACACACACGCACACACACACACCCACACACACACACACATCTGCGACACATTAATGCGATTTCTTATCGAACCAAAGCCCAGAATTTGGCCCCGCAGGGCCAACACACATCACACCTGGGTTATCAATGACGTCTGGGCCTGGCAGTTGATAATTCTCACACACACACACGCAAATAAAATGGACAAACTAACCAGGAAGGAGGGGGCCGGGAGAGACACATACAGAAACACACTGTCAAAACAAGTTATACGGCTGAAGCTGTGTCTACCCCATTTACACACAAACACACACACGCACATACACACTTTGCCCTCAGGACTCATTGCCGGAACTACTTTTACGGCACCAGGTGTAAAAAGGTGCATCGGGCACTTTTTCTTATACATATTATGACAGCACCTCCACGAGTCAAGCCTTTATGTGTCGGTCACAACTCAGTTTAAAATCTTAAAATAATTGTAAAAAAATTAGTAATGACAATAATTGGCTGTAATTGCTCGTGAGTGCACGGCTGCTCTGACAGCTAAATGACCTGGTAATTAAATGAAATGGTACAAGGACAAACGATTATTTTGCTGAAAAAAATGCAGAAAAATAATTTATTTGAAATTTTCCTTTGTATCATTTTAAAAATTAAGGAGATGAAAAGTCACACTTTTAAAAGTCTCGCCTAATATGTTGTTATAAAATATAAAAAGTTGTAAAAAAAAAAAACTATGAAAATCAGAACTAATTATTTTGGAATTTGTGTGGAGACAAATGTGTGAATGAGGTTGCAGGTTAAAAGGTGAAAAGATGAGAGGGGAAAAAAATTATAATTACAGTTAATTTCGAGGGCGTGAATGTCCTGTCAAGGTCAAATTGGGGTCGGATCTTGGGGGGGTCAAGGCACCGTCTTCCACCCACTGGCTCTTATTTTCAAAGCACACTTCCTGCCGTCATTCCCCCTCCAGGGGTGCCAGTTTCATTGGCCGCCTGGTTGCCACGGGTAACCGGCCATTATCGCAGTGAAAGATGAGGCGCCACAGCCCACTGCCCCTCTCAGGTGCAAGGCGGCAGCAGCGGGGAGGGAAAGGGGGGGGGCAAAGTTCCAAGTGCCGCCGGAGCAGGGATTTAACTGTTGCTTCCTGAAGCGCGGGAGGTGTGTGTGTGTGTGTGTGTGTGTGTGTATGAGAGAGAGAGAGAGGACGGAGACACTCAAGACAAATCACCGTTGTTCAGGAGCCACAAACAACAGACCTGAAAATATTATCCGAGGTGGAGGCTAGCCACCACCCAGTGTCTGCAAGGACAGCTTTATAGCAGTGTATGTGCTTGTTTGTGTCTGTGTGCTTACTTTCCCACCTCCTCATTCCCGACAATGTGCATGTGCGGTTATATGCGTAGCGGCGTTCGGCGAGAGAGCACTTTAAATGAGTGAGGGAAATGGAAATGGGGCTCACCGACGCCGCCACCCCCCCCCTCCCCACACGGGCCGCGGTCTTCGGCCCCCCGTTTAGGAGCCCATTTCAACCCCCATTACCCTGAGGGCCATTAGGAAGATGCCATCTGCGCGGGTGGCGGGGCTCCACCAGGACCCCTCGTCATCTCAAACTGAGGAGCAAGTGGCGAAATGGAAATGGGAAACAAAATTACACACTGGGCGAAACGCAACATTAGCCGTGCTCGGCGGCAGCCCCATCGGGGCCCGGGAACGAGGGTCGGACGGATGGATAGACGGAGCAGAATACAGGATGGATGGATGAGCACATCTCGCCAGCTTCTAACTGCAAAGCAGCTGTCAGCAGAAAGTGGCTTCCTTAATGGGGTCGCCTGGAAATCAACGGGAGGAGCAGCGGTGGCGGTCGCGATGTTCGTGCGAGCTCGTACAGCAGCCCGGGCAAGACCCAGGGAGGAGGAGGAACGTCAAATGTCAAAAAAAGTCACCTGCTGAGCCCCCTACAGCCCACAGTCCGTCCACAAATAATCAAAAACTGCAAATGTTCTGCAACAGCTAGGATGAGCCAACGCAGGGTGCAGAGGGCCTCCAGCTACCAGGGGCGCCGACATATAAAATTTTTTAAACCTGCTCGACCAAAAATGTTCTAATCTTTTCTATTATGGATTTTGTAGTGAAAAATTGTTTTTTTTTTCAAGGCGTGAGACATCTAATGGGGATGAAGAGCCCTGAGTCCTCCACCCTCCCTGGCTCCGGCCCTGCACGGCCCGACTCCAGATATTAGATGGTGACGGAGGTTGAACTGTTCTGAGCCTCAGCTGAAACTGAACACCAGCTTGAGGGGTGAGGAAGAGGATGAAGAGGACGAGGAGGAGGGGTGGTTAATGCACAACAGGCTGAGACAAATCATGAGGATTTTGGGGGGGACGGAGCAGCAGGCTCTCCCCCAGCTACCCCCCACCCCCTCTCAAGGATCTATTTCAGCACACAGCGGAGGAAGAGAAGCGGGTAACAGGGAACCCTGTGCACAAGGAGGAGCAGCAGCAGCATCAATCAATCAATCAATCAATCAATCATCAATATTTATCTATTTAATTCTTTTGGTGGTGGTGGAGGGGGGGATGGATGTCCGGGGTCTGAGCCGGCGGCAGCTCGCGGAGGAATACAGTTGTTTGTTTGTGTTTGTTTGTTTGTTATTGTTTACGCTCGGCGTGACATCCGGGTCACCCGGCGGAGGGATACACGCACACCCGGGGCGGTGATTAGCGCTGATTGGCTCCCCGTTGGTCACCGGCGAGCCACGAGCCCAACTTGGCTGTACTTTTTCCGGATCGCCAAATTGTTTGTCCGGCAACAAAAACAAATAATAATACTGACAAAAATAGAAAAAAAATAAGAAATAAATAATTTAAATGAGCCCCACGGTCACGTACGGAAAGGGCCGGCGGGAGAGTGGGGGGACGCTCCGAGAGCGACGAACTTGACGGCGAACCGAGCCGGAGTCTTACCGTGTCCCGGTGTCCTCCCTCTGTCCGGCCGCATTCCAGCTTCCTCTTTCTCCTCCTCTTCTTCTTCTTCTCCTTCTCCTCCTCTTATTCTTCTTCTTCTTCTTCCTCCTCCTCTTCTTCTCCTCCTTCACCTCTTCCTCGGCTCGGAAGGAGCCCCGGCAGAGGAGGAGGCGAAAACACACGGCAAAAAAAAAATAAATAAAAAATAATCAAATAGATATAGATGGATTACGCTACTTTTCTCCCGGGTAGAAGGGTTTGAGAGGAGGAGTGAAAGAAAAGAGGAGAGGAAGAAGAACGTTGGATATTCCCAAAGCGCAGCAGAGGCGGAGGCGGCGGCGTACGCGGGCCCGCTCAGCACTCAGCCCGGACTGAAGGGCGGCGAGCGATCGCGGAGAGCTCCGGCCGCCGTGGCCACGCCCCCCTGCCCTCCCTCCCCGCGCGCCTCGCTCTCGCGCACTGCGCCGCGCTGCGCCGCGGCCAATCGCGGCGCGCCTTGGTCGCGAGCGCTGCTTGTTTGTTCGAAAACGAGGCCCCGCCCCCCACCAGCTGCTGGACGCTCGAGCGCATGGGTTGGCGGGGGGGTGGGAGGGGGGATTCTGTAACTCCGACAGCCAATCAGAGCGCAGGACGCCGCGCGGACACGCACCTGAAGTTGTAGAGGCAGGAAGTGACAACTTTCACAAAACGTTTTTGAATTTAATAATATTCTTATTACAGTAGATTAAAGAATAATAATAACAACAATAACAATAATAATAATAATAATAACTATCACTATTATTATTATTATTATTATTATTATTATTATTATTATTTTTAGTGGTCAGGGCTTCGCCCTCACAGCATGAAGAGCCCTGATTTGATTCTGGCCAGGTGACCTTTCTGTGTGGAGTTTGCATGTTCTCTCCATGTCTGCATGGGTTTTTCTCCAGGTTCTCCGCCCACAGTCCAAAAAAATTAATTGGAAAATTGCCCCAAATGAATGAGGTGAGTGAATGATTTTTGTCTATAGATGTGGCCTGGCGACCAGTCCAGGGTGTTCCCCACCTCTTGCTTGATGACATGTTGTGGTCCTGTCCTGGTTGGATCAGGGGGATTGGAGGCTGCTCATCTCCTCATCTGCTCTGGAAAAGTCCACTCATGGTGCTGCAGAGGAGAGTTCGTTGAACTTGGATCCAGGAGGAGCAATGTGGTTTTTGTCCTGGCCGTGGAACAGTGGACCAGCTCTTTACCCTTGGGAGGGTTCTTAAGGGCGCATGGAAGTTTGCCCAACCAGTCTACATGTGTTTTGTGCACCTGGGGAAGGAGGATGTCCTGCAGGGAATCCTTTGGGGGGTACTATAGGAGTATGGGGTTCCGAACCCTGTAAAATGGGCTGTTTGGTCCTTATATGACAGGTTCCAGAGCTTGGTCCGCCTTGCCAGTTATAAGTCAGACTAATTTCCAGTGAGAGTTGAACTCCGCCAGGACTGCCATTTGTTAACCATTCTGTTCATGACTTTTATGGACAGAATTACTAGGCTCAGTCAGGACGTTGAGGGGATCTGGTTTGGTGACCTAAGTATTGGGTCTCTGCTTTCTGAGGAGGATTTGGTTTTGATGGTTCTGGGGCAGTTCACAGCTAAATGTGAAGCAGTCGGGATGAGGATCAGCAGACCATTGTTTTCATCCAGAAACAGTGGATTGCGCACTCCGGTTCGGGGAGGAGGTCCTGCCCCAAAGCGGAGAAATTCAGGTACTTGTTCAGCCAAAAGGCGAAGCTCTCAATTTACCAGTGGATCCATGTTCCTAACCTCACCTATGAACATTGAACAAAAGAACGGTGAAGGGTGTATTTTATACTGTTATTATCAACATGTGATTCTTTATTAGTATTCTTTTTCCGTATTGTTCTTGTGGTTGTTGTAAGTCAGATTCCCATATTTTGCATATTGATTTGATTTGTATTATTATTTAATATTGTTACTAACCTTGCTGTTATTTCATATGATTATTATTGTTTTTTTTTGCTGTCGATGGATGGACAGCTAATGCTGCACTCAGGGTCGCGGGGGATGCTGGAGCCTATCCCAGCTGTCATCAGGCTTGAGGTTTCCAGTCAATCACATGTATACAGACAGACAACCACTCACTCACTCATGCAATACTCCAATTTATTCCAATTAACTTGCTGCATATTTTTGGACTGTGGAAACCGGAGAACCCGCAGGAAACCCACACAGACACGGAGAAGACATGCAAACTCCATACAGAAAGATCCCTTTCGAACCAGGATCCTTCGCTAACCACTACACCCCCATGATGCCTTTATTTTTGTTGTATTTGTTGTTATTATTGTAAGTGGTGGTTGTGGTCGTCATAGTTGCAGCACTGGTATCATTACTGTTGTTTTTGCAATTATTGTCCTTATTATTATTATTTTTATGATTATTATCATCGTCATCAGCAGCATTGTGATTGTGTTGGATTATTATTAAGATATTGCTGCTGCTGCTGTTGTCATTGTCACATTATTTGTTGTTTATGATGTTGTTGGAAAAGTAAGATCATGGGTAATTCTTGTCACAATCCTCCTCTCGTGGCAACTTGTGAAAATGAAGTCCAGTTGCCAGGACTTTCTTAGAGTACCTCATATGTGACCATGGCTACCAAGGGCTTCAGCAAGTCCTACGAACCAACACAAGGAGTGTGTGTGTCAGTTTAAAACAGGAAGTGCATTTGTTTACAGCCCTGAAGGCAAAACAAGAAAGTGTTTCCCTTTAATATTATTCATTCATTCAGTTATTCAATAAAGTACATTGTTTGGTTGAAACCAGTCAGTTGAGTTCTTAAGACTTGTGTCAACAAGTTTAACTCCAGACTGTCCTTGTGTGTGTGTGTGTGTGTGTGTGTGTGTGTGTGTGTGAGTGTGATGTGATTGTCTGCTCTGGCCATGATGGATGGAATGGAACACCGTGTTATTGGATTGTGTCAGATTTGATGTGTCGTTTAAAAATAAAGCCTGGAGCTGCATGGCCAAATGAAACCAGCATTCACTGAACACCAGGGGGCGCCACGAAAGTCCAAGTCACATGTCAGGATTCAAGTCACAAGTCCTTTCACTCAACCCACACAGATTCCCAAGTCTTGCCACTCGAGTCCTGAAACAAATCCAGAAACTTTGCTTCAGTCTTGTGTCTGAAAACATGTCCCAAGTTTTTATGTTTACATGTGAGGCCCAGGGACAAGTCTCCTTGCTCCAGCCCAGATGGAAGATTTGAGTCTTCCAATCAGATTCCAGACCCAAGATTTCACACTTAAGTCCAGATTCAAGTCCAGAATCCCCCCTCTCAAGTTCTGAGTCAAATCCCAAACAAGTACACTCATGTACATCCAAGTTTTTATAATCATATTTGAAGTCAAGTCCCAAGTCTTCACTCTCTAGACTTGAGTCTTCCTATCAAGATCAGATTCAAGTCCCAAGTGAGTCCAAATTTAATTCCTAAGTCCTCACACTCAAGTTCAGTCTTAACACTCAAGTCCAAATTCAAGTCTCAAAATCCCCCCAAAAATTCCTTCTTATATACTCAAAATGTTAAGTCATCAAGTAAAAACTCAAGACTCCTGTCTTCATATACAAGTCCAGATTTAATTATCAAGTCCTCGTCTTCAAGTCTAGATTCAAGTCCCAAGTCTTCCAACCTAGTCCATATTAAATTCTTGAATCTGTACAGTCAAGACAAGATTCCCGTCCCAAGTGCTCTAGTCAAGTCCAGACTCAAGACCCAAGTCATCACAATAAAGTGCAGATTCAAAGTTCAGATTAAATTCTTAAATCTTTACACTCAAGCCAAGATTCAAGTCCCAAGTCTTCCAATCGTGTCCAGAATCAAGACACAAGTCTTCCTGCTCGAGTTAAGATTCAAATCAATTCGTCCCTCTCAATTCTTATGTCATATCCCCAATCTTTCCAGTCAAGTCCAAAAACTAAAGTTTGAAGAAAAGTCACATGTCCTGTCTCAAACCCGATGAAGATTTATAGCCAAAGGAAAAATGAAAGCAATAAAAGTCAAGTAATAAAAGAAGCTGATTCAGATTCTCTGTTCCAGCGTTTTATTTTGTTTTCCCCAGATTCTTGACTTGAGCAAGTCATAGGACTCGTCCCCGGGTGACACCACGGCTCTACGCCAAATCAGTTGAGTTAAATCCGATTTTTCAGGCTTTTATTTTTTTTATAAATCCCCCAAATTTTGCTGAGTCAGATCTGAAGTCATCACATTTAACTCAGATCTGACTCGGACCCGAGTCACGTGGCTCAAGCGTGCGCGTTGTGGCGGTTGGAGTGTGATATTAAAACTGCGCTTGTCGCAATGCCGCATCAGCCGGTAATCACACAGTAAACCTGTTTGTGTTGGGTCAAGCTCACACCACACACACACACACACACACAGACACACACACACACACACTTAACTCATTAACGTGGGTTTTTTTTCCCGTCCTTCAGACACTCGATGTCCCCAAAGAAGAGGGCAGTCACTGACTGCATGTTTTCTAAATGTCACCGCGGTGTTGGAATGAAAGCTTAGCATAACATGAAATGCGGGAAGGGGGTTGGCAGGGGGGCTAACTGTATTGGCGGCAGCTAATTAGCTGTGGACGATGACGTGCGGCTCATTTCCCAGAAGCGCTAATAAGACACCTGCATGGGGCCGGCAGTGCGGAGGCAGTTCCTCCGACGCGGCGTCAGCCGTTTGATGATAATCTGAGCGATGGCGGCGGCGGTGAGCTCGACTCCGTCATTCATCTATCTCATCTCCATTTCAGTCAGTCTTCTCGGTGGCTCTGCCTCCGCCTCACAAAGCTCAGGAGGTCAAGTGCGGCAATCATTTGGTGGCTGCGTTGTTGCGATGGCCTCTTTTCAGGTCACGCTTCTTCAGCCGCCCTTGCCGAACTGGAAGAAAGTCACCGGTGGTTCTGCGGTGTTCGGTTCCTCGGATCCACCCAGAAGATACTGTTTGAACAGGTCATCATCTCGATGGTAAATGGTCTCCACTTGCTTCCAGTATGGTAAGCATACCGTCTGGAGCAACTTATGGCAGGAACCAGTGCCTTGCCCAGATACTTTTGCATGCAAACAGAAAGCACAAGGGATTGAACCGTCAACCTTTTGATTGGAGGGACAACAGCTCCACCGACTGGCTCCTTCTCCTCTGGCAAAAGAGAGAAATTGGACTCCTCCCATTCCCCAATTCACAGGTCTTGCTCCACTTGTGGCGCGTTCCAGTGCCTTTTATTCACTCTGTAGCCAGCGACCGAAAAACGGTGTGATTTGTAAACCCACCAACGGGCGCTGGGGGTGAAGGGGTTGGGGAGGGGTCGCATTGTCGCCCGTTTTCAAATAGCTACATATCGCCTGAAACTGCCGGAGAACCGCACCTCTTATTTGTGATACCAGATCTTCGGGTTGGGGTTATTTTCCGACAGCGGTTCTGTAATTTACTCCTCAACCCGCCACGTCAAAGACTCTTCCTGTTGCTGTCGGCGCCCGGGGAGCGAAGTAACCCCACTCTCCCCCCCCGCCTTCTTATCTCGAAGCGCCACACCTCCACCGGGTGGAAAAAAAAAAAAGAAAAAGGCGACGAGAGATTTAAACACAATAATTGGTTGGAAAAGGGCAGTAACTCCGCCAGGCGGAACATCACCATCTTCATCTTCATCATCACCCCACCTGCTGCCCATCTGGAAGGTGCCAAAGCAGGAAGTATGCTAGCTCAAGTAGCCGCTGCTGCTGAGACAATGGGGCGGTCATTTTCGAAGTGGGAAAAATAACGACCGATCGCGACGGTGCGGGTGAAACTCCAAAGAGGCCCGCTCCACGGTTCAAGTTCTTCCTTCCCTCGGGTCGGTTTGTCATCCCACGTGTACTTTCATTAGTATCTCGTGTACATCACAGTACAGATTGCGGTATTATTCATGTAATCAAAGCTGACGTTTAATTGATGAAAAGTAATTGGCTCAAATTGACCCCCGCCTGCAAGCTTGTCAATCAAACGCCGCACGTGTCATTTCTGTCCTTTCCGCCCGACAGTCAAGGCGACGCCCCCCCCCCCCCAACCTCCTGAAAACGTGCGGCGGAAAAAGAAAAGCCGATTGGTCATTCTTGTGACTATGAGTGTGAAAAAAAAACATTTTGTCCAACCTTCAGCTGGAGTCAATCTGTCGATCACATTGCACTTCATCTGTGTGTGTGCAAGCACAATTGTTGAATTCAAACAGCACTGTTTTAGAGTGCGATGGAGCATCCAGGTGGCTCGCCATCACCTCAGAGCCAATTAGAAGAAGCAGAGAAAAGCCTGGTGAATCAGGGCCGGTCCTCGGGGGCTCAGGGGGGCCCGGGGGGCCCGGAGGGAGGCACCGGCTGTTGGCTACGGCGACCGCGGTCCATAATGCAATGCTGACTCTTCCTAAATCACCCGACAGATATTTCCACCGCCCTCCTCCAGGGGGGAGCAGAGACACATGCAGCCAGCTTCATCATTCATCCTGTCATAGTGATTACATGAAAACACAAGATGGAGCTTCCAGACGTTTGTCAAACTCTACACCTTGATAATGACGTGCATCATTCATTCCTTCAGTCATTCATTCATTTATTGTCTGGCTTCGGGGTAGGAGGTGTGAGTTAACATTCAACCATTCACCTTCTCATTCACCCCCAGGGACAATGTGGAGTTTTCAATGGACTGGACAGTTTTTGGACTATGGGAGGAAGATGGAGCTCATGGAGAGAACCCAGGCTTGAGAACATGGAGAACACTCAGGCAGATAGTGGCAGAACATTTAGAACCAAGGTAGGAACGTGGAGGACATGTAGAGAATCTAGGTTAGGAACCAGGAGAACACAGTAAGTCACAAGACTGGAGCCACGGCAAGATGGAAAGAACGCCGGCAGGAGAACCCTGAGAACCCACGGCATGATTTCTACTCTGTAATCTCTGGTACTGCATGTACTTCAGTGTACTTCAGTGTACTCCAGTGTACTGCATGTACTCCAGATTACGCTGCGGTACTGTGGCGTACCCTGGGCTGTCAGATGACTGTGCTGCTCAGTCAGGAGACGCCCGTTAATCCGATTACATTCAAACATTGCGGCGTCCTGTGAACCCGTGATTCGCAAATAAAGACAGAAAGAGGAAAATATGGACAGCGCTGTAACATCCCATACTTTTTTGCGTGGTAATGAGTTAATTTCAGTGTTGTCGCGACAACGGCGCGGTCAGTAAAGTTCATTAAAGTTAAATTACATTATATTCACGGATTGAGTAAATCAGCAGCTTGAGAATGACAGGGATAGGCTCTGAACCCCGTGGCATACATAATGTATGACTAAATTTTTTATTCCATAGATGTATTTATCTATTGATATACTTTCTTTCTTTTATTGTATTTAATTTAATTTAATTTTACTTTAATTTGTTTATTTTATAAATGATATTATTTGGATCTGAATGTGTCTATCTATGAAAACATCATGATAATCATTTGAATTAAATAGGTATTTAATATGCTGACTGAATGAATGAAAATAAAGTTTTGGTTTTGATTTGATATTGTTGATATGATTTATATTTTTCTTTTAATTTGGTTTATCATAAGTTTTATTATATTTCATATTTTTTAAACATATTTATGCTTTTTTTTACTTTTAAAATTTAATTCTATTTCATTTTATTTAAAAATGTTTTTTATTTCGCTGTTGATGTGTCCATTGGCCAAGAGCAATCTATGGAAACATCATAATAATAAAAATGGATTACACATGTATTTTAATTATTATCAATTAAAGGTAAATGAATTAATGAAAATGAAGGTTTGATTTGATTTTAATTAGATGTATTTTTTTTTTATTTTACTCTGTTTCATTATTTGTTTTATTGTATTCAATTTCATTTACTTTACTTTGTTTTGTTATATTTCATTTCATTTTATTTTACTTTTTATTTTTTTTCATATTTTATGTAATGAAATATTGTATTTTAGAAATTATTGTCTTCGGATATCTTTGTGTCCAATGGCTATCAGTCAACTATCAAAATATCTTGATAATTAGAATGAATGAAATATGTTTTTTAATCACTATAAATACTAATTGATTTATTTTATTAGATTTTAACAAGCTGGTGATTCTCTGGTGTCCAGGCATTTGGAACCACAATTGTTATTTTCATTTTGAAGAAAACTGACCCAGAGCTGGAAAAAAACGATTAAATTATCAAAGATAATGAAAATGTCTAGTTTTACATTATATAAAATTTAGAGTGCATTTTTGTTTTGGTTTCAAAGTGTTGGCTCTCCAGCCTTTTGGTAGAAAACAAGATTTATGTTTTATTCATGTGTTAAATCTGGATGAATGGGTGAATCACAGCTGCGTGACAGGGTTTGGTCTTTTTCAATTAATTTCATGGAGGTTTTTACATCGACGCCATCAGCGTGACTGCCAGCTGTGTGTGTGAGTGTGTGTGTGCGTGTCTGTGAGGGAGAGTGTGTGTGTGAAGGAGTGACACCTCCATCTCCTGACAGAGGGACTGCTGTGTGTGTGTGTGTGTGTGTGTGTGTGTATTTGCCTGTTTGTATGTTTGTGAGGGATGCCTCCATCATTCCCAGACGAAAGAACTGCTGTGTGTGTGTGTATGTGTGTGTGTGTGTGTGTGTTTATATGTGTTTGTATGTGTTGATGTCTTATCTGTCTCCTGACTGACGGACCGCCGTGTGTGTGTATCTGTTTGTGTGTGTGTATCTGTTTGTGTGTGTGCGTGTGTTTGTGTGTGTGTGTTCATGTGAAGGACCCCCCCGTCTCCTGACGGAGGGACTGCCCTGTGTGTGTGTGTGTGTGTGTGTGTGTGCGTGCGTCTGCTGTTCGTATGATGTTAATCCCATTCCGTCAATCCTAATCCCCCGGCAGGTTTCACAGCTCAGAGCAGATTAAGGGCTGATTCTGGTCGTTTGTTTATCATCATGCCAGATTTCAGATTAGGACACACACACACACACACACACACACACACACACACACACACACACACACACACACACACACACACGACCCCACCCTCGGTGGAACGACGGCTGTCACACATGATAACATCCACCTGATGCACAGCATCGACTCACCCCTGCATTTACACGCCCACACCATCCCTTGAGTATTTGTGTGTGTGTGTGTGTGTGTGTGTGCTTGTGTGCGTCTGTGTGCAATCGTGCATGTGTGTGTATGTGTCATGACGGAGCATATGGTCGGAGGTGACGTCTGCTGAGCTCCTTCTGTTTTAAACAAAGTGTAGTTGCGATGGCTGCTAACGCTAATTAAATGATGATTTTTACAGCTAGCCGACGCCTGGTGGAGAACACATGGCAGCGACGAGCACCAGGGGGCCGGGACTCACTCTCCTCGTCATCTGGAGGCATCAAGTCATTATATCTTCGTTAATAAATCATTGCCTCCTGATAAGAAACTGCGCTCGCTATCTGGATAAAGCACGGCGGTGCCCCAGCCGCCGCAGCACTCGAAGACGCCAAATCGTCACGGAGATAACGGATATTATATCTTCACTTGGGGTTCAGCGGAGTCAACGAAGGCCGCGGGGGGAAGTGCGGAGGAAGGAAGCGGAGAGAGAGCCATTGGCTCGCGGCTAAGGACGTTTACAGGACAGTCGTGGCTCCAAAGGGTTCTAAAGGAACCACAACAGAAACAAAATGGAAAGGCGATTTTAAAGGAAGGTTGCTAACATCTTCTAGCTTCTCGTTTCATTGGAAACAAAGTTGAGGTTAAAGCTGATGCTAGTGGTATCCTTTCTATCTATTGATTCGTTCAATTTCACGCTGCTGCCAATCACAGCCTTCATTGAAGCAAGAGGCGGGATTTAGCATAAATGGGTCATCTGTCAGTCACAAAAATGTTCAATTAATCCAAGAAAAGCATCTAATTAGCGTCAAAAGAAACAACTTAACACCAGAACAACATCAGTTTACGTTCTGCTATGTGTCAATCAAACGCAGGGAGACATCAAACGTCAGCTTTGAGTCAGAAACACGACAATAAAACATCAGAGAGGCATCGATCAGAAATGAGAGGCATTAATTAAAGATCAAAGATATGTCAGTTTAACATCAGACAAGATGTCCATTTAACGGACAAAAAGTAAATTAACTTTCGGACACATCGGCAATCTGATGGTATTGATTTAAAAGAAGGAGATCGATTGAAGATCAAAGAGGCGTCACTTCTAGAGATCAAAAGTTACATCAGAGAGATCAGGCGCCGCACTTTAATGTCCTTGTTAATGAGGTATTTAACTATCTTATTCCATCCTATAATCTGGGATTATTGCATTCATATTTGTTTATTCACTTTATTTTGTTATTTTGTGTCCATCTTCTATTCGTATTTTCCACCTGATCCAGTCTGATCTACTCTCATATGCAATCTTATCTAATCTTTGAGATAGATTTTTTTTTTGCAGATTTTATAAACTATAATCCCATTGTTCAATATAATTCAATAAAACACATGCATGTGTGTGCACGCGTATTTGTGTGTTTGTATGTGTTTGTTTGTGTGTGTGTGTTTGTGTGTGTGTAATTGGAAAGTCCATCTGACCCAAAGGCGCCGGGATTATCGCCCACAAACAGCCTTAACTTTGCCATCAAACAGTCCAGGTTTGTGTGTGTGTGCATGTGTGTGTGCGTGTGTGTCTGTGAGCTAGATTAATTGAAAGAGTTCTTCAAGGTGCTTCAAAAAAACCATGGTGGCGGGAGAGGAGGAGGAGGATTATGGATTATCTCAGC
>NC_141293.1:13592579-13607579 GCF_037954325.1 Fistularia commersonii
CCCTCTTGTCCAGTAGAGAAACAACAGGAAGTGAGGTATAACGGCATTATGAGCGTTGGCGTGGCAACGGCCTGTTCCTTGCTGTGGCTGCACATCCAGAAGCTTCAAAAATGTATCTCCTGATGGGTCGATGTCAATTGTGGTGGACGTCAGCTCTGCTTCTTTGTTGAAAATAAAAAATATATACATTTTAACTATTATTTTCAAAGACAGCAGTAGGTGAAGGTGACTTCAATAATAAAAATAAAACAAAATGAAAAAAAAAAACATTGACCCCTTCAGCCAATCACCCGCCTCCATTGAACTTAAAGCCAGTCACTTCCATGTAAAGATAAAAATCATTGTATGTGTCACATTTATCGTAATATATTTGGAAGAAATAAAGAAGACGTTTTTTCATCCAAATGTTTTTCATTTAAATTTTATTTTTCATATATTTTTTTATTCTTTGTTCAGGACTGATATGATTTTTTTTAATTGAAAAATAAACAATAGGAAACCATATTATTTATAAATGTCAGACAGTAATGGAAGCTGGACCCGCCCCCAAAGTGTGTGTGTGTGGGTGTCAGTGTTTAAGTGTTGGAGTGTGTCCCAGTGTTTATGTGTGTTTTGTGGTGTGTGTATTCAGGTTTATGTAACTGTGTTCTTCAGTGTAAGTGTGCCTTAATCGTGTGGCAGTATGTGTGTGTCAGTGGTGTGTCTGGACATAGAAGAGTCCTTATCAGCATGTGTGTGTGTGTGTGTGTGTGTATCAGAGTTAATGTGTTAATGTGTTAGAGTGTGTGTCTTTCAGTGAGAGTATGTGTGTCTTTGGATGTGTGTGTCAGTGGTGTGTCTGTACATAAGTGTGTGTGTCAGCCTGTGTGTGCCTGTCAGGATATTTGTCTTAGTGTGTGTGTCAGAGTTAATTAGTGGATAAGAGGGTATGTGTCTTTGTGTGTGTGTGTGTGTGTGTGCGCATATAAGTGTTTTTGTGTCACTGTTCAGTTTGTGCGTGTCTGTACATAAGTGTGTGTGTGTGTCTGTCTATGCTTGTGCGTTAGCATTTATGTGTGTATGTCAGTATTTATTACTGAGTGTGTGTCTGTGTGTGTGTCAGTGTTAATATGTGCATTTTTCTGTGTGTGCGTATATCATTGCCTGTGTGTGTGTGTCAGGGTTTTGTGTATGTGTCAGTGTTTATGTGTGTGTCAGAGTGTGTGTGTCTCAGTGCATGTCTTAAGGTATGTGTCAGTTGGTGTGCGTCAGTGGTGTGTCTGTACATAAGTGTGTGTCCATATGTCAGTGCCTGTGTGTACGTGCGTGCGTGCGTATCAGTGTTTGTGTGTGTGTCACTGTTCATGCATGTGCCTCAGTGTGTGTGCTTGTGTGAGTTAGCGTGTGCGTATGTCTGCATTTGTCAATGTTTTTGTGTGTGTGTGTGTGTGTGTGTGTGTGTGTGTGTGTCAGTTTTTGCGTGTAAGAGTGCGTGTCTGTGTTTATGTGTGCGTTTTGTAGTGTGAGTTTTGTTGTGTGTGTGTCCTCGCATGTGTAACTGTGTAGGTGTCTGGAAGTGTATCTGGGTCTTCACACGTGTGTCAATATGTGTGTCAGTGGTGTATCATTGTTAATGTGTGTGTACATAAGTGTGTGTGTCAGTATCTATGTCTGAGTGTGTATGTGTCATATGTGTCATACTTCATGTGTGCGTTTGAGTGTATGTGTGTATGTGCATGTGTCAGTGCCCTTGTATATGTGTGTGTGTGTTATGTCCATGTCAGTGTGTGTGTGTTTACACACAGTGTTTATGTGTTAGAGTGTGCGTCTGTACTTATGTGTGTGTGCGTTTTGTATGTCTACCTGTGTGTCAGAGTTAAGGTTTGTGTGTCATAGTGTGTGTATATGTGTTAGTGCTTGTGTGTGTGTGTCAGTGTTTGTGTGTGCATGTGTCAGTGTGTTTTTGCATGGGTGTGTGTCTGTGTGTGCCCTTGTATGCCAGTATGTCAATGTGTACATAAATTTGGTATCACTGTGTGTGTTTATTTGTGTGTGGGTATGTAAGTACCATTATGTGCGTGTATGTGTACATAAGGGTTTGTGTATGTGTGTGTGTTAGTGTGTGTGTGCATACATATATCAGTGTTTATGTGTGTGTGCTTTTGCATCTATGTGTGTGTTCAAGTGCATGTGTCTACCTTTGTTGGAGTTTGTGACAGCATTCATGTATTAGAGTGTGTCTTTATATGTGTCATTGCATGTCAGTATGTGTGTGTGTGTGTGTGTGCTTGTGCCACCATATGTACACAACTTCATGATTGCTCCACCAGGTTGTGTTTGACTGCTGCTCCTCTGCTGCCCCTCATTCCCAGGCAGGCCACGTCGACCTCCTTCCCCTTCCTCTCCCTCCTCTTCCTCCCCCGTTCTTCCTCAAATCTGCCTGGAAGTGCGAGCCTTGTTTTATTACAGTGTCGTTACCCACACCGCCGATGCCCCGATGTTGTAATTGCCATCGTCTTCTGCTGTCTCATTTCAAATAGCGTGTGTGTGTGTGTGTGTGTGCGGATGACTGTAGACTGTGTCAGATGGGGGGGGGGGGGGGGGAGACGTAGAAAATGTGCTGATAGAATTAAACTAAAAAATTATGACGGAGAAAAGTCAGGTCGAAACATAAATCCCCACTTCCTCACTTTTAAATGTCTTTTTTTCGAAAGAAATAAAATCCAAATATTAACCTAACCGTTTGGAAAAGTATTAAAAGTATTAAAAGCAGAGGGTCTCCGGGAACTCTGGCACCACTGCATTAATACCCAGGGCTGAAGTACTTTATGACAACAGTGTTTGAATCTGCAAAGTCCAATGTGTGAATTAAAACTTAAATTGGCTCCTGTTAAATTTTTTGTTTCAATCAAATTTTATGTATTTTTTAACATTATTTTAAGTTATTGTATTTTATTTTATTTCACTCATTCTATTTTGGGGGGATTTATCCGGCTATTTAATCTATACTTATCAACGGATTTTTGAGGAACTTAAGTCTCCAAAACCAAGCATTTACATGTTTTAATTTAATTTAGTTTAATTTAATTTAATTTAAATTTCTCAAATTGTTAATTGAGGAGTAAAATTTTGAATAATTAAATTAAAAAAACATTTATTATTAATGTCAAGTCGCAATGTAAAGTACCTTGAAAGTACAGGAAAGTACTACCACCATAGAAATGGGTCTGTATATCTCTGTAGCCAATCAGAGCTGTCACTGAAGCAAGAGGCGGGGCTTAACCTGGATATAAAGAGAAACATCCATCCGTTCACCCTCTCATTCACTACCTGTGGATAATCTAGTATCAACAACAACATTCTCTGTTACATGTGAGCAGGGAGAACATCCTCTCCACTGTGTGTGTGTGTGTGTGTGTGTGTGTGGTCAGAAAGGACACGCCGCTCCCGCCTCTAAAAACCAAGACAATGTCAGAACAGGCTGAAATCACACGGCTGTCCGCCTCCCGCCGCGGGCCGCAGCAGGCGGCGTCACCTTGGTGACCTCCAGCACCCCCACCTCCCCGGGAAAGAAAAAAAAGGTGATACGATGGAGCGGGAGAGCGGATCAAAGGCTAAGAAGCCCCCGCGGCCACTTCCCGATTCCGACCCGGTTCTGAAATCCGCCGCGGCCCGAGGCGGGGGAGCCGCCCCGTCGGCATGCCGGTCACGTCGCCCCGGCGATACGAGGGAGCGGCGCATTCGATTATGGGTTTCTGACTGACCTTTACCTTTCTCTGTGCGCAGAAATGAGAATCTGCTACCTCTCTTTCTGCAACCCCCCCCCTCTCCTCCTCCTCCTCTTCCTCTGAGCAACTGGACCAAGACTGCTCCAACACACACACGGCCTCCATCCATATTCATGGAGTCACCACCTGCTCCGCGCCCGTCGGGGCTCGCTGCATCCGGGACTACAAATATGGAGGCGTACGGAGGGGATCGATGGAGGACGGAGGATGGAGGTCGCCACGCCGACTCCTTCGCGCCTGCGGGTTCGAAAACAATCCGTGAGCCAAGCGATCGCGGCGTCATGGCAACTCGGACCGTCGCCTCGCGGAGTCAAGGTTTGTGGTCCGGGTTAGAACACTGGGGGTTCTACCAAGTCCTCCTGCCTGGGTTGTTGACAACAGCAGGTTCTTGGAATGAATGAGTGAATACATGAATGAATGAGCAAATGTATGAATGAATGAATGAATGAGTGGATGAAAGCATGGACCAATATAAGGTGGATGGAGTGAATGAGTGAATGAGATAAAGCATTAATGAGCGAATGAATGGATAGGTGGATGAATTAATGATTGATTTAATGTATGAAAGATGAATGAATGAGTGAGTGAATGAATGAATGGATGGATGGATTAATGAGTGAATGCATGAACGGATTAATGAGTGAATGCAGGAGTGAATGAATGAATGAAAGGAGTAATGAGTGTATGCATGAATGGATGGATGAATGACTGAGCAAATTTATTAATGAATGAATTATTGAATGAGTGGATGAAAGCATGAACAAATGTGAGGATGGAGGGAATGAGATAATGCATGTATGAGTGAGTGAATGAATGAATGGATAGGTGGATGAATTAATGATTGATTTAATGTATGAAAGATGAATGGATGAATGAGTGAATGCATGAATGGATGAACGAATGGATGGATTAATGAGTGAATGCATGAATGAATGAATGAATGGGTGAATACAGGAATGAATGAATGGATGAATGGATGAATTGATTGAGTGAATGCATGAATGGATGGATGAATGAATGAGCAAATTTATGAATGAACAAATGAATGACTGGATGGATGACTGAGCAAATGTATGAATAAATGGATGAATTAGTGAATGGTTGGATGAATGCATGAACAAATGAACCAACAAAAGAATGAATGAGTGAATGGATGGATGAATGAATGAGTGCATCGATGAATGAATAGATTAATGAATGAATGAGCAAATGTATGAATGAACAAATCAGTTAATGCATGATTGGATGGATGAAAGAGTGAATGGAATGCATGAAAAAGCGAGCGGACAATGAAATGAATGCATAAACTGATGGATGAATGATCACCTGCACGAATGAATGAGTGAATTGATGATAAATGGATAAATGGGCGGATGAATGAATGGATGAATTGGACGGTTCAGTAACTACCTCAAAGCCAGAAGGCTCTAATACAGTGTTTGTCTGGGTTCTCCAGGTTCTCCTGCCTGGTCAGATGATAGATATGCAGTCCTGTGATTGGCCGCCTTGCTTACCACCAAAGGTGGATGAATAAGTGAATGAGCAGACGGTTTCTTTGGGAAATCATTCCCATTTGCCAGGATTTCCGTGACAACAACATGCCGATCACAACAAACCGCAGCGTTTCACGAAGCCCCGCCCTTTCCCTGCGGCTCCGGCCTGAAGGAGGCGCCATCGCCGAGCTGAGGAACCGACAGCCATATTCGTTCCTCGACCCCGTGCCTGTTGGTTTAATTACCGACGTCTGAGAAGTATATATCTCCTCCACCCCTTCCACCGCCGCCACCGTGGAACCCTTTGAGCCCGACCTCCTGTCAAAGAGTGACAGGTTTCAGCTCCCGGACGAAGGAATCATCAGAAGAACTCCGACGGGACGATCCCCCCCGTCATCCTCCTCGTCCTCCTCCTCCTCAGACATTAGCGGGCTTCAAAGGAGGCGCAGACGGAGGCTCCGGCAGGAGAAAGAGGAGCGACTCATGTCTAATTCAGCGGGAAACTCGCCCCGTGGCGGCGACGGCTCTGCGTCGCAGAGTTTTTTTTTTTTGTGTAGAACAAGATGGCATTCCACGGCTTGGAACGGGTCGGGTATTGCAACCTCTGCAAAAGCAGTGACAGACTGGGATTTGGTGTCGCAAACAGGAAGTGGGCGTCGTTTTTTTTCACCACAGGAAGGCGAGGGGGCTCGACGGAGGAGAAAAATGGCGGCAAGTCCAACGATAAACAAGGTAAATGAAAGCCGGAAGAGAAAACCAGGATGTTTAAAAGGTAGTACAGTCATTCATTTGCTCGTTCATTCATTCATTCCTCTGTTTGTTCATTCGTTCATCATACCGCAGCGAGGTCGGACCAATCCTGGGATGGGATCGGAGGTCGGTTTTAACCTGCTCACCCGTCAAGATGGAGACATCCAGTCATTCACTATTTCATCTATACCTTTAGGGTCCTTCATGAACCGGCGATGCTGGCAGGATGACCAGGAACCTGGAGGAACCCAGGCGGGAGATCCTGGAGGAACCGTAAAGAAAATGCAATCTTAAATAATCTAATTTTATTCAATCATATCTTTTCTGATCTTGCCTTACCTTATCTTACCATACTTCTTGTCTTATCTCTTTTTGCCTGACAGTGTCTTGACTTTATCTTACTTAACCATTCTTTACCATACTTTACCTTACTTTATCTTATCTAAGCTAATCTTACTTTATCTTATTTCATCTTGGCTTTCACCTTACCGTATCTATTTGTTAGCTTATGTTATTTCATCTTATCTTATCTTATCGTGTCTTGTCTGGTCTTGTCTTATCTCATCTTAACCTTACTTTATCTTAGTTTATCTTATCTCATCTTATACTAACCTTACCCTCACTTATCTTCTCTTCTCTTAGCTCATCTTTACTTTATCTTATTTTGCTTTACTTTACCTTATCCAACCTTACTTTACCTTGTCTAACCTGACCTGACCTTGCATTAAACCTTCTTATCTACTGGCATATGAGAGTAGAATGTACTTAATCGATCCAAACACGGGGTAATATAAGAAATGTATCTCAAAAAATAAATTAATTGGTTTTTTGAACTATTTTTTCATCATGAATCTCATTTTCTAACCCGATCTTATCTTATCTTTTTTAATCTTAATTTATACATTTTCCCATCTAGTATCAAAAAAGACATTTCATGGGACTGTGCGATTCCTTTTTTCATATCTTATCTTAAATATTTATTATTTAATGTTTCATAATAATCTGAGGTTCACTCCCAGGGCCAAATGGCATATGGCAAAATGCTTTTGTTTTGTTTTCAGACCAAAAAAGGGTGACGAAGGACTCATGCGGCGGCGCCAGCGGGAGAGAATCACATTTCACCACCTTTTTCATGATAGAAATAAATAAAATAATAAATAATAAAAATACTCTCCGCGCCGCTCGACAATGTTTTTTTCGCCGCGCGGCGAAGAGGTTGCCGACGGTAACAAAACGTATTAACCGCTACGACTGCAAGGTCGCCCCCACCCCCTCCCATGCCGTTCGTGTGATGAACACCAAGGGGGAGGTTGCTACGGCGATACGGAGAGTAAATAAATAAACAAAAGTTTGAAAAAAAAAACCATCCATTTGGCGCCCAAACATACATTAAAGGTCTAGTGTGTTTACGCCCGTATAGATGGCCGACCTTTCCTGCCCACACGGCGCCGCCTCCTCACAGGCATCGTCCTCGCCGATGAAGCCGGCGCAGGCCGGAGGGAAAAACAAACACACACACAGACACAGACACACACAGGCGTTCTCCGCAACACACTATATTAAGTCTTGTATTTGCATAAGCAGAGATCTGCAGGGTGGACTAGGAGGCGGCGCAGCGAGGCGATGGCGGAGGCTGCGCTGTCACGCCGCAGGTTTTTACAGACGTTCCACTTCAGGGCGGAAAGGAAAACAAGAAGAAGTAGAAAAAGACAAAGAAGAGGAGGAGGTGTGGAAGGAGTTTAAGGTCCTAGATTGGGAAACTGGGCGATCGGTGGTTTTGCCTCTAAATCGGTAATATGATGTGATCAATACGGTCATTCGTTGTTTGGGATGGTCTGCCTGTCAATCAGAGGATCCTCCTACAGAGGAATAAAACCGCTCACCCTGGCATTCAAATGCATATTCCAGACACACAACAATTCACCCTTTCATTCACACACAACATAGAAACACAACAATTCAATCCCTCATTCACACGTCATATAGACATTAAATCATTCACCCTCTCATTTAACCCTCATATTATGTTAAGGGTCAAGTTGACCCATTTTACCCATTGACCCAATGGGTCAAATTGACCCTTAACATAATATGAGGGTTATATGTCATATCAGGACATACGCTCAAGGAAACGGACAACCGTTCACTCATTCATTCACTGACACATCAATATTCATTCATTCATTCATTTATTCATTCACTATCTAGATCGCTTATCCTGCACTCCAGCCTCTGGGGGTCCTGCAGGAATACCAGTTGTCATTGGCCGAGAGGTTTGGTCACTCCGGATCGGTTCATCACAAGGTCACGGGTGGAGACAAACAAGCATTCACCTTCTCATTCACATGTCTGGACGATGTAGGATCTCCGGTGAACCTTCTGCATGTGTTTGGATTGTGGGAGGAACCTGGAGAACCCTGAGGAACCCCGTGGAGAACATGGAGGCTCAGCACAAAAAAGGCCTCCTGTGAGGATCCAAGCGGGGACCTTCTGGCTGCGCCGTCCTCGTCCCCGTTCGCTCGTTTTTTTTTTTGTTTTTTTGTTTCTTTTCTGTGATTAATTGATTTTCCCGTCTCATGTTTGGAGAGCGACGCCGAGTTTGCTGACAGGTGTCCTACATTCGCCTTCACTAAATCACTTCCTGTTGAAATGGCGAGGGCCTCCGCCTCCCCTCTCCCTCTCCCTGACAGCTTTCTTTTTCTTTTTTTAATTTTCCGCGCCTACGCTCGGTGAACGTTTCCACCGGGAGCCGTTATTCTCACACCAAATTAAAAAAAAAAAAAAAAAAAAAAGGCGTCCGTCAGTCGGCCCCCTTCCGAGCGAGCGCCACATCAAAGGGAAGAGGAGCATCTTAAATTAGACACGGACCGGCCGCCGTCCTCACCGCTCGGCTTTTAATTCCAAATTATTTTTAAACACGTTGCAAAAAAAGCAAAACATGGATTTCCGATCCTTGTGCGAGGATGCGGCGGCGGAGGCGGTGGTGGAACCTCGCCCCCCCCCCATCTGTCTGGCGAACGCATTTAAAAAGGAATTAATGGCGAGGGGTTGACACAATATGTGGAAGCGAGCGAGAAAATCTCAGCAACTCTCGCCGAACGCTTACTAAGAGGAGGTTTTATTTTGAAAGGGCAGCGTGGGGGGTGGAGGGGTGGTCGGGAAACAGAAACAAAGATGGCGTCCGGGACGCAGGATGGCCTCGGTGAACCCGACGCCCCGGACCGAAGGAAAATAAGGGTCCTGTCACGGAATCTGAAGCGATGACAAGATTCCTGATGAAAACCAGATTCAGGGGTTTGGATCGCTCTCTCGCTCTCACTCTCTCTCTCTCTCTCACACACACACACGCACACACACACACACACACACACACACATACTTGAAAACAATGACATCACACTGTTAATAATGACCCACAGCCAAACGCAAACCTGGAGTAGCGGGCTAACGTTCACAGCGCTAAGAAAGCAATCCACACCAACTGCAGTTACACAACTCCTCTTTGAGAAATGACAATAAAGTTCACTTACACACACACACACACACACACACAATGAAAACGAGGACATCACATGTTTGACCCAAACCAGAGCTGAATGCTAACCAGGAGCAGCAGGCTAACATTGACAGCTTTTACATAGAGATCTGCATTTACACAACAACTTGTTGTTGTTAAAAGAACAATGATGTGAGCTCACATGCACGCATGCATGCACACACACACACACACACACACAAACGCATGCTAAAAAAACACAAAGTTGTACTTTTTGTACTTTGAGTGTCAACCGAATGTAGCTATAATAGCACTTACAGTGCTAATGTACCAATTTGTATGGCCACGGCTACGCTACACTTACTTGAACTCTTAACTCTGAAACAACAATAAAGTTAGCTCACACACACATGCATGTACACACACACAAATACACACACACACACACACACACACACACACACACAGGGTGAATCTCCTTCCCGGCAGCTGTTCTGAACACAGTGGGACACGAATCTTCTTCCTCTTCATTTTAGCCTCCGCGCGCTAATTAAAAATGATCTGATCTCTCACTTAAACAACAAGTCTCAATTTATTTCACTGCTTCTGTCCTCCTCCTCCTCCTCCTCCTCCTCCTCCTCTTCTCGACATCGGCGAGGGCAGCGAAATCAGACGTTAACGGCTCTTTTTCTTATGTCTAAAAACCGGGGAGGAGAGAATAACGAGAAATCACGGCCGGGAGGATGGAAAATCCAACGCCAGGAATAAATGGCGTGGGCAGTGAAGAGAAAAAAAAAAAAGGTCGGCCTGAGGTCGGCGTTTTATTTATTTTTTTTTGTATTTACCGGCTAGCTCGGTGTTAGCCTTGGGGTTTATTTTAGCGAAACATCCCGGGGAGGAAGTCTCGTCTGAGGCGGGATATTTCAATAAAGCGGAGACGGCGGCGACGTAATTTTGCAGAACCACGGCGCAGAACTAAAACCGGCCTGATCCGGCTTGGCGGGGACAATTAACGCGGTAGCGGCGGACAGAGGAGATGGCCTTTATTCCTGCGCACAGTTCATTAAGCAACACTTAAGAAGGGCTTATTAGGGGCTTGCAGTTTGCACACATGAGAGGAGCGCCGTAATTGAGCTGTGGCTTAAAGCTGCCGCCGAAAGACAGAACTAGAACGCGGGGAAGAGAAAAAAGAGGAACCGGAGGTTTTGAAATATGGCTCCCGGAGAACGTCCAGCAGCGCCACGTTTGTTCATTTTTGGGGTCCGGGGCCCCCGATGTGATGTATGAGCGGGGGCAGAGGGGAAAACTTTTAACCGCTGGGTAATTTATCTTCATTTGTTTCCGAGTTTTCGACGCCTTCCCTCCTCTTCCTCCTCTCCTCTTATTCATGATTCACCAGACAGTCGTGCGTCTTCGAGACATAGCAGGAAACGCAAACAAATGTGGCTCTATTTGTTTGTTGCTTCCTAGGAAAGTAGTTTCGGGGTTAAGCCCCGCCCCCCAATGAGAAGGCCACAGTTGAAGGAATTGGTTATTGCTAATAATAATTGATCGGTGGATCGACCCCTGTCGCGCCCCCCGCTGGTGAATACATGTAGGAGGACGGGATGCAAAACACGAACGTCCTCCTTCAGTTTATTTGGGGATCAGACGTTGCCACGGATACCGTCCGCCAACCCAGCAACCAATCAGAGTGAAGGTCACAGGAAGAACAGACTAATTCAGAGGTACACAGGTGTACTTTTGCCGCCATTTGTATGCCGGAAACGTCCCCTCGGTCTAAAGCTGACCCCATCCAAGATGGCCGCTCTGCTCCGAGCGGCCGAAGCTCCGCACGTCTCTTAAATGCTGCTCCTCGTGAACCCCAAACCTCCTCGCCATGCAAGCCCCGCCTCCTTTTTTCCAAAAGTGTGAGCGAAGGAGGTGCTGATGCAGCTCAGGGCGCCAGAAGCCTCGCCGCTCATCCGCCTGCCGAGGGACAGGAAGCACGCCACTGTGCCGGGGAGCTAATGAGCTTCAGATGTTCTTTGCTGTATCATCAAGCTACTGTAGGAGCGTGCACACACACACACACACAAACACACACACACACACACACGCACACACGCCGGCAGCTGGGCCCGTCTCGCTCCCCGCTGCTAACGACCCGGCAGCCGATGCCTCCTAATTAGGGCCCGTAAAGCTCCGTATGTGGAGAGCAACATTAGCGGTTCCGCCATTCGGGGTCGTAAGCGGTTCCTGATGGGACCACCGTGGAACCCTGAGCGGGGGTGGGAGTGGGAGTGGGAGTGGGGGGTTCTGGTGACTCTACTACCTCCTGGAATAGAGGGGGGGGGGATACTTTGTTGTCATTGTTCCATGCGGGGGGGGAGCAAATTTTACAACTATAACATGAATGCATTCATGGTCATGTAGTGGCTCTAGTTGAGGACACACACACACACACACACACACACACACACACACACACACACACACACACACACACACACACACACACACACACACACACACACACACACACACACACACACACACACACACACAATACGAAAAACACACAAAGTTGAACTTGAACCAGAGCTGAATGCTAACTGGATGGAGCAGGCAAACATTTATGGCAATAATCTAGCAATCTACATTGCTACACTGCTCTTTTTTCAACGCTCACACACATGCATGTATGCACACACACACACCCGCACACACACACACACACAAATTAAAAAAAACACACAAAGTTGAACTTGAACCAGAGCTAAATGCTAACTGGATGGAGCAGGCTAACATTTATGGCAATAATGTAGCAATCTACATTGCTACACTGGTCCTATTTCAACGCTCACACACATGCATGTATGCACACACACAAACACACAGAAAAGGCAAATGTCCCTCCCCTGGCAGCTCTTCTGCAAACAACGGGAAACGATTCTTCTTCCTCTTCATTTTAGAGAAAAGATCCCTGACGAGCCCCATCTTTTCTTGACTCGGGGAAGCGCAAAACCCTGCCTTGCATAGTCTCGGGGGAAGGCTAACACTTTTTAGAAGGCAACTCCCCTGACCCGTTGGGCATGAGACACAAGCACAAGACTGATCTCCTGCAGCTGGATGCCTTTCGGGAGGCAGTAAGGCCGAAACACCTGAGGACACTTAGCTACGCTACTGAAGATTCACTCCTGAATTCAGGCTTGTTGTTTGCTAGCGTCCCTCATAGAATCAGAATCAGAATTGCTTTATCCGCAAAGTAATTTTACAACCACAAGGAATTTGCTTTGGTTAAAGGTGCTAAACAGACATGTAACAGACATTAAATAAAGTGAAAATAAAGTGAAATCAGGGCGATCATGGTTGGTTGAGTAAAATGGCAAGTTGTGCAAAGTAATGCAATAGAGTGATAGCGACAGCATTACAGTGATCCCTCGCTATAACGCGGTTTACTTTTCACGGTTTCGCTACTTCACGGATTTGCATCGTGCATTGTGTTCTGCATTCTGATTGGCTAAAAAGTCACTCCGCTTCTTCTCTACCTGTGTGTCAATAACGTTGCAGTTTAATATGTACACGTACGTAAAACAGCTTGCCAAATTTACATTATTGCAAATTCTCTTGCAATTTCGAGGTTTCTCTAAAACCCATAATGTTGACAAAACGCTCTGGACTGACACCTGCGGCAGGGCCCGAAAGGCAGCGGAAGATGCTATCTATCGCGGATAAAGTTAAACTTCTGGACATGCTGAGGGAAGGTAAAAGCTATGCGGCTGTAGGTCAGCATTACGGAATTAATGAATCTTCCGTTCGTTCCATAAAGAAGGAAGAAAAAAACATAAGGACGACAGCAGCAATGTACAATAGAGTATTTAATTGTATAATAATTGTAAAAAAAAATAAAGGTTTCTACTTCACGGATTTTGCCTATCCTTTTTGGAACGTAACCCCCGCGAAAAACAAGGGTTACTGTATTGATGAGGCAGGTCGCCGATTGGAAGAAACTGTGTTTTTGGTGTGAAGCTCTGGTCCTTATAGACCACAACCTCCTGCCAGAGGAGAGCGGTTCGAAAAGTACATGTCTTGCCTGCGGATCCTGGAGGTAAAAGGTAAATTGCGGCCGATCCCCCTCTCTGCAGAGGGGATGAAACATCCGCCCTTATCTCTCGCGGTGGCGTACCAGACGGCGATAGAGGAAGGTGAGGATGGACTCAATGATGGAGTTGTAGAAGTGCACCATCATCGTCTTCGGGAGGTTTAACTTCTTTCGCTGCCTCAGGAGGAGCATCCTCTGCTGCGCTTTGCTGATGTTCTGCTCCCACTTGAGGTCCTGGGAGAAGCAGCAAGGCAGCAGCTGGACTCCACAGAACCAGCTGCGGAGTCTCAAAGGGTGATAAGGGATGGCGGGTCTGGGTTCTTCCTGAAGTCCACCATCATCTCCACAGCCTTCATAGCATTTAGCTCCGAGTTGTTCCGACTGCACCGGGTCACAAGGTGGTGGATCTCCCATCTACAAACTTCAGGAGCTTCACTTACTGGTGGCTGGAGGTGCAGCTGTTTGTGCAGAGGGAGAAGAGCAGGGGGGAAAGAACTCATTTTTGGGGGGATCCAGTGCTGATGGTCCTGGAGTCCTGCTTTCCAAGCATCACGTGCCGCCTCCTGGCAGACAGGAAGTTTGTGAGTCCGGTCTGTACATTCAGCCGGGAGAGCTTGTAGTGTTAGAGCTGAGATAACGGTCTTAAATGCGGAGCTGAAATCGACAAACAGGATCCCAGCGTAGGTTCCTGCTGTGTCGCTCTGTCGGCGAATTGCATTGGGTCCGGGAGAGGATCTGTGATGGATTTGAGGTGGGACAACACAAGGCGCTCAAATGACTTCATTACCACAGAGGTCAGGGCTACAGGTCTGCAGTCAATGAGTTTTGTGGTTTTTAGTTTTTTGGGGGAATGGGGCTGGAAGCAGGCTGGTCCATGGCATGTCTCCAGTGACGTGTTAAATATGTCAGTAAGCACCGGAGACAGCTGGTCAGCTCAGTGCTTCAGGGTGGATGGGGTGAAAGAGTCAAGCCCAGACGCTTTGTGTGGGTTCTGCCTCTTGTCACATCTCTTTCCATAAGGGAAATAAGTGTCGCCGGGGTGTCGGAGGGGCGGGGAGGGGAGGGGATGCGGGGCAGCGCCACCTTCTTCTGTAATGGAGAAGGTGGCGCTGGTGGGCTGGAGCTGGAGAGCGTCGTCATGGAGGATGGAGTCGGGACTTTCAGAACTCGTTCACATTGTTGCTAACATGAAGGATTACGGCATCTTGTCCTTAATTTACTGAATCTGGAGACAGAAAACGAATCACCCCCTCATTCATGTGTCATAAGAAATCATACAACCACACACTCACTCATTCATGTACATCTATTCACCCCTTCATTCATTCATCTTGCAGAGACATACATTTACCACGTCAGTCACGTGTCATATAGAAGGATATAACTATTCACTCTCCCACTCATGCTTTA